>NC_067225.1:34551954-34641954 GCF_019924925.1 Ctenopharyngodon idella
CCATGGTCTAAAAAATTAAAAGGTTGTTGTCATTTGAAAGTATGTAGGCCTACTTGCTTTATTTTGCTGTTATATTATGATTATATATTCAGTATATATTCATTTATCGCAATTATTTCTGAGACAATATGTCGCACAACAAAAAGTAGTTATTGTGAGAGGCCTAGTCTCTGTCTGTCTGTGTTTTTGTGACACATCAGGACACAAATTTGTATAATGACATGGGTATTACAACAGAGGGTGACTTATGAGGACATTACTCCATGTCCCCATTTTTCCAAAAGGCTTATAAATCATACAGAATGAGTTTTTGTGAGAAAGTAAAAATGTGCACAGTTTCCTGTGATTGGTAGGTTTAGGGGTAGAGGTAGTGTAGGGCGATAGAAAATACGGTTTGTACAGTATAAAAACCATTACGCCTATTGAATGTCCCCACAATTCACAAAAACAAACCTGTGTGTGTGTGCGATAACTTCAGCATCTGGAATAACGCTTTGCTCACCTTGTGTTTTTCAGGCTCCTGCTCTGCATTCATCTTCATCTTGACATTAAGTTGCTCTACATGTGGATAATATCGCATTACAGGAACTCTACAAACGGACCATTTCTGATATTCAGGACAGTCGTGGTCGTCTCTCGCGTGGCTGGAGTCCGTCGCGAGCACACGGGACCGTCGACTCAAGCGGCTGTGTGTGTCTATGCAACCGGTTTATAACTGCAGTGTGTGGTTATGGCCTGCGGGGAGCGGTAGTGAGCGAACTTCCTCTCTACACCTCTTCCTGAACGGGCGACTCGCCTCTGCTTCACGTGAGAAATTAATCACGAAAACTGGGGAGGAAATTATGGGAAACTCGTTTTGTACATAGTGTCTATCACAACTGGCATCGTCACTTACAGACTACTGACTCGAGACGTTCTTTTTGTATTTTGTTAACATGCTGAAACCTGAAATCTTTTCCTTGTGTCTCAAGGGTTCGCCTTCACGAAGGAGCGCTAGCCTAGCTTTTTGTATGGTAGATAACGATTTTACGACGACTTTGGATGGCAAAATCTACAAAAAAATATTTGTAATGTGAAGAATTAGGTGATATATATAATTTTTTACTGCTTTTATGTTTTACCTGTCTTGTTATTTTGACACCATGTTCGATATTTTGTTTCTTAGGTAAGAAAAAGGAAAAAATTGTGGAAAAAACATAACAGCCAAGTCACAAAGAAAAATGGGTTGCACATAGAGTAAGGAATAAAGTTTAAATTGTCTGTGTTTTTTCCTTCCTCGTTTGTTTCTAATCCTGATGTACATTTACACTATTTATAAATACATATTTATTGCTTGAAGATATTTGTGGATGGAATGCTGTTATTTTTCCCAGAGTACCTGCCATTAAATTTGAAGGAGTTTGGTCATTTAAACTACTCCTGCATTTTCTATATAGAATTAAACTGCTTAGTAAGCATTGTACAGAAACTATAAAATTGTTTTATTGTTTGAAGAATGTTTTATGAGTTATTAAACAAGTTGTCAACATTTTCATGCACTTGTGTTGAGTATGTGAAGATACGTGAAAGTCCTCGTCTTTATGAAAGCATCGCATCTCTTTTTATTGAACACAACTCTTAAAACGTACATTCCCCCACAGCGATTTATTTTTGTTGTTTTTGGGCAAGACCTGCAGAAAGGTTAGCAGTGATGTGTATGGTAATTAAGCCAGACCTGAGTTATGTTTGTTTACACTCATGAGGTCAGTTACTATTGAACAGGCTTTGAAACCTCCAGAAAGGTTAAAGTTCATCAGCCTCTCGTGTCATGTCTTCCACTGACAAACATTCACAAATGGACTCGTTGTTTACGTCAAACCGCTGACGTCCAGCATGTCTGCTAGTTAAATGAACGCTCTTAATGCATGCTCCTCGTTTGCCCAAATTCACCTGTCGGCTGAGAAGTCACTTCAGGAGCCACTCGAAGGCGGTTTCGTCCCTGAATCAGTCTTTCTGACGTGTGGTCATGAGCACATCTCATGCGTGAAGCTTTCGCTGCGTCAGTAATGGCCTCTATTGCGCAAGAATCCCTTCGTTTCCCTCTTGTTTGTAGTTTTCACAATCTGCTGTTCAGAAGAAACTCACGAGTTTCAGCTTTCCGTTAAATTAACTGCAGTCAGCAGCAAGAGAGCTTCATCGTCCCGCCTGCATCTGCTCCGCTGGAGGCCTGACACTCGAGTGTGTGTGTGAGATTGTGTATTTGACACTGGTATCACAGTAGTGCACATGAGTTGAAGGAGTGTCTTCTGTTCGGCTCTCAAATGACACATTGCTGATGGACACTGAACGATGATGTCAAATATTCTCGTTTGACATTGACAAATGACAAATATCTCCGCAGACAGACTATGTCCAAACTTTATTGAATCATTTACAGACTGACACTGTTAAACGTCTCTAAGCGTTCTTCATGACAAAACGCCTCTGCCGGTATGAAGAGACTCTGAAACCCAGCAGACAATGTAGCTGTAATTTGACAAACACAGATCTCTACACTGTATGCCAGGTTCAGAGTCACGTCAGTCTTGTCCTATGCTCCTGTTTGTTTTCCTCCACCGTCTGGCTTTGGTTGTAATGTGCCGCTCGATCACACCAGACAGACAGGCGGCCATCTGAGACCCAGTAGCCAGATGTAGCTGCTGACGGGACGACAGGACCTACACTGACTACTGAGCAAAGGATGGACGCCTTGATGTTGTCGCTTGCGCTGCTTCACTTCGGTCCTGCAGCCTAAACAGAAGGTAGATAACTTGGTTAAAAAGATTGATGTGATTGAATTGACAACACTGATGCAAATGTCATCTGTCAATGAAAGGAGACGAGTGGAGTTCATGAAATCTGCCTGTGTAGAGAATGCAACCAAAACAGGTGCATTAATCTCAGCTGATTGTATAATAGCCTGGAAGTGAGTGTAACAGGCAGATGTGGCCTGGAAAATGAGTTCAAACAGACACCGTGGCCTCAGGGACTGACCATGGAAAGTTAAACAGGACGGGAGCGTTCCCGATTAGGAGCGCTGACTCATGCGGTTGGGTCACAAACACATCCTTACGGTCGCATCAGCATGTTTGCACCAGCGTGGAATATGTCACACGCGGATCTGGAACCCTGACATACACCTATAAACAAATGACCTTTATTATTTCATAAATGTTGAATTATCAGTGATGACGGAAGCTTGTGTCGTCTTGACCTCATCGTGCTGTCCCTCTCATTTGGTCACGTGACTGACGTGTGACGGCTCTTTTTCCACTCGCAGCATCTCCTGTTTCCATGATGTTACATGACACACCAAGTTTTCCATGATTTGGCAGGACGAGGGCTGGACGTCAGTGAGCGTGACGCTGCTGTCATCTGTGCCGTCCATCAGCAAATGCTTTGCCACACAATCGCACACTCTTGTGAAGTTAGATGGTGCAGGACGTCCCTCACTGTTCCTCTCTCATCTCCTCCTCCCTAATGACCTGCATGTGACCTGAGGACAGACAGGAAGCGTTTCAGCTTAATGTAAAGAGGGTTCGAGGTCCTTTCGTGTCTTTGTCAGTGTGTGACAGCTGCTCTTGTTGACCGAGTGCCGATGTTGTCGTGTGAGTTTCCTTGATTGACGCACAGGGATTGAGACGATGTTTCAGCTCAGTAGTCCTGCACATTTCTTATCTTACAACTCTGTTTTACTTTGACAGATCTTCACAAACTGCTGATAAAGGCTGCAGTGGTAATGGTTGTGTCACATTTTAAGATGGTATGTTGAGCTGTGGTGTCATATTTCACTATAGACAGAGAGGAGTGGAACTGACCAATCAGAGCGCTCGTCCCTGCAGCCCATTCATAAAAGCATGCGTCACCCTTCACCCACATGCTGCCTCTCTCTCTCACTTTCCTTCACTGCCGCTGCTGGCGTGCTTCGGCCGTCACCCGCCATTACACAGAGAACAAGGACACGACACAATGGCGACGCTGCAGCCGGTGTCACTGCTCACAGATACTGGCTGAAAACTGAGAAGAAGCCGATGATGAACATGTGCATGAACATATGAGGAAGATGTTTGTATCAGCTGCTGTTACTGGTTGCCATTCCTTTGAAGTTTTCACATCTTTTGCCTGAAAAGAGCCCAAATATTCTACATACCTTAAACTGCATGAAAGATTATTATACCAGATTTTGAGTTTAGCATGTCCAGTTCACGTTCCATGAGCTTTATGAGATTGCTAAATGAGTTCACCTTGATCTTTCAGGTGTGATGGCGAACGCACGAGCACGTCCTGCAGCTGACGACCGGCGAGATGCTTCAGTCCATCAGGTGAAAGCGGATATTTCACAAACGCAGCTGCACGTGTGTTTCGGAGGGTGTCGGATGCTTTTTCTCATCCGTGAGGAAGGCCTCTTCCCTTTCTGTCTTTTTTCTGTTCCTCGCTTTTCTCTCCTTTCTCTTCTACCCATTCTCTCTCTCGTCTGACCCTAAACCTGTTCCTCGCTGGCTATCTTGAGTCTGCAAACAATTGCACAATCGTAACGTGACACGAGATACCTGTTTGAAAACCTCCTGTTTTCCACTCACTCAGTTGCTCTTCAAGTGTTTTTTCTCCTTCTTCCCAGCGAGTCCGGTGTGAAGTGAAGTGCTGGTGTCTTTCAGGGAAGCAGTGCCGGAATTTCACCCTCTCACCCTGTGAAAGCATGAAGAAGCGGGTTAAGGTTAGTCTTTGTCGGCATCCATCTTGAGTTTAATGAGTAATCTGCTTCAAAGGGCCGCCGGTGAGGCAGGTGCCGTCAGACCTGACCACTATCAGTCCACAAGCACACTCCTGTTTTCATTTTGTTTGCTTCACATTATGTACTTCACCACACTTTATCACATTCCTCCATTTTTCCATCACAAAACCATCACAAAAATGTGTCACAAGTCACATTGTACTTGCCTGGCACAATAAAACCATGATGACATTGCAAAATGTAGTACTCACATTCCAGTCCAGCGGAGACCTCTCGCCTGCCCCTTTATATCTCCACCTTTCTCTTCCTTTCCTTCGTTCCTGTCCTCCAGTTTCCCCTCATTCCTGTCCTGATCCGTTCTTCTCTCCCTTTTTACTCCCACGCTGTAATCGAGTCACATGTTGCCAGTCTGGCCCCTTTAAAGAGAGGCGGGAGCTCAGGTGGGCGGCACCTCTCGGTTCTGACCTATCGTGTCAGTGGGGCGGAGCTTACTGTGGCATTTTTCTCAATGGGAAGGTCAGAGACACCATTCATAGAGACACAAAGGAATGTCATTTGCTGTAGCTGTGCTGGAGATACTCCTCATATATAAATGAGATGTGAATTATAATAGTATTCAAATAAATTAGGCAGATTAGTAATATCTGCAGTACAAAACATGCCGATTCATTAGAATGAGACATTGAGTTCTAGAACATCCAATCTTTCCAACGCAATCCCACTCAATAACACAAAGCACAGAGGGCCTGTCAGTCAATCTGATCCACTAAATCAGGTTTTCAGCAACATTTGTGCCCTTAATATTTTTATTATGTGTATAACTGTGTTATAACAGCAATAGGACGCTTGAGGTGGTGTAATATATTCTGACACCCTTCAGCTACAGTCACTCACACTTTAATGCTCAAACATCTACAGTTTATACATTTCAGATCCGCCTCACATGCGTTTAAGGTCAGGATAAGTGGCTGCTGTGGATTGCAGTTCTAGTTAAACGAGTTCATGATGGTTTTCGTGAATGATTCTGGCGTAGCATCTACAAAGTGTCTCCTGTGATTTCATACTAATGGATGCTTCATTACAGAGTCTTAAAATGATTTTCTTCGACTGCTCCTGTAAACCCATGATTCTCTGTGTGGGCGACAGCGTCTGTGTATGTTTTTGCAAAATATATTTATGAAGATGCACTCAAATGCATTGTGTAGACTAATGAATGTCTAGTATGATCACAAGCTTTTATTATTGGTTAGATGTAAATACAGTCATTTGAATTGTTTGTATCTGAATGATGATGATGATGATGATGTTTGCATTTAGAACTGCTTCATTTGGGTCAGTCTATCAAAAGTGTAGCAGTTTTTTCACTAAGCATGTGTCCTATGATTCTTCAGCCTGTGTAAGTAGATATATGTACACTTGTCTGGTCTTTTTCACGCTGATAGGGTTCTTCAGCTCACTAAAGCTTGATTTCTACTAGATGAATCTGTTCAACATGTTCAGTGAATCAAAAGAGTCAAACATTCATCATAAGTGTTGCCATATATAGCATTAACTGCTATTAATGAACGAATTGAGGCCACAGAATGTTTTAAACTGATTTACAGTTATTGTAGTTTAACAATAAGCAAATGTCACAGCAGTAAAAATGCATAATGCAGCAATCGTTTTGATCAGGTGTTTCTAGGACCCGATTAAATTGAGGTATATTGTGTAATGATGGAGTCGACTCTTTTGATACAGGAAATATAAACGCAATTACTTAAAATCATTTGAAAATATAAAACACCAAATGAAAGACCTTCAGGATGAGGACAGGCTGTAATTGTGGCTGATATAATAAATGTTTTCATACATACCTAACTGCGTGAACAAGTAGAAAACCATATTTTTACAGTGAACCGTTTCTTTCTGACAGAAAGTCTCTAGTTCTCATTCGCCCAAACGTCCAGATTTTTAGGTGTCAAAACTAGTAAGCGCACTGGTCATTACAATATTTTAGGCGTCATATGCGCGTCCACGCTCGCGACACAATCGAACCTGACAAAATACAGCGCGCGACCGTTTTCTCGCGGCGCGCCTCGATCGCGGCTTTCCGGCAACGGCGAGTTTTACCGAATTCGGTCTGAGGTGATTCTACACAACCTCTAAAGTCCTTCGCGTGTTGTAACTTTGGAAATCGTCATAAAGCTGCTTTATCATACATGAGCCCGTGTGTACATGTCGAGTCCATCGACGTTTTTAATCATGAACAGTAATGATGTAGCCTACGGAAGGTAAAACGGATCTGAACGACAAACGGAATGAAATAAACATTCATCTCTGCTGCTTTACCTTCATTAACGTGAACGTGACTGTTTCCCCTCGAACTTCTGCTGCTGAAACTAGAGAGAGAGAAAAAAAACAGGAGTTTAAGGTCCTGCAGCAGCGCGCGCGCGCGCACAGTCTGATTACATATTCATGTTTCTGATATATATATATATATATATAATATATATAATCATCTGGAGTGATTTCTGGAGCTCTCGGATCATCAGAGTTCTGGGTCTTCAGCTGTAAGACAGAGTGTTTCTGATTGTGAAGTTACACAGAGTCAGAATCACATCACCTGCTGCACTTCCCAGAAATCAGATACTAGTCTCTGTTTTTCTTTTTTCTTGCATTGTTTTCTGTTCCTGACTCTGGAATCACAGACTTCATGAAGTCTCAAGTTGAGTGATGCAAACGGTGTCATGACTGAATCCATCTCACACACACACAAACAAAGATCTTACCTGAGACATCAGCACTAACACATATCATCCCATTTACTTTCCACATTTTTCTTCTTCCTTTCACTGCCCTCTATTTTTCATTTTTTCTATTTCTCTTGTCATCCTTTACTGGCATGATCTGTAGTGAGCTGCGTTCTACATGCAGACGTATTTCTCACCGTGATATAAAATCACTTGTTCTGTCAAGCGTCTCTCTCTCTCTCTCTCTCTCTCTCTCTCTCTCTCACTCTGTTTCTCTTTCTCTCTTATTCACACAAGTGATCAATCGGCAGGCAGTGAACAGGCTTAACTCCATATACCTCTCCACCCCCGTGTGTGTGTGTGTGTGTGTGTGTGTGTGTGTGTGTGTGGACCCCTGCCTACACACTCTCTCAAGGGCTCTCAGCCCCCAACACACTCACAAATAGCCTGATTCACACACTCACACTCAACGTACACATACAACAGCACATTTACACCGACAGCCGCCCACGAGAGCACTTCCATTCCTACATCGCCCGTCTAATGGAGCCGCGGCGGAGGACGGCCCCAGCTAATTATGTTTCACCCTCCATTAATTAATAGAGGCATTATCTTACACAGGCTTTAATGCGTTTACACCGGGTCGTGTCTAATCGCTGACTTTGTCTGTAGCCCTTCGATATCAGACTTGGCGTCCGTTCTCTCTTCAAAGCGAGCAGCTTCACCAAGTGTCAGGATCATTGAGGTCAAATCAAATTAGAATAAATTAAGTGCTTCTGTTTCACCAGAGAAGCGTGAAGAGTGGAGCCGCCTTCAACCTGCCAGCAGCTGCATGTTTCGCCGCAGGACTAAATAAAGCAGCTGCAGATTTTGGAGCTGAACTCCATCACGGATCTTTGGCTCGGGAAACGATGTGATTCGAGCGATTCTCCGTGACTCATTTCGGCCATGAACCCTAACAGGCTCAGATCACACGTGAAACCAGTTTGATTCTTAACATGAAATTAGTCTGAAAAATATCATCAGTGTCCGTTTAGTGCGACACGTCAGCATTCATTAGCATTCTGGTGCTGGTTAACATTAAAATATTGAGTGGGAGACGAAGAATGAATGTTGTCGCTCCACACTTCAGACTGCAGGGGAGGAGAACTAGTCAACTTACGCTCGCTTTTAAATAATTACCAACCCTGATAAGAGGAGAACAACTCACACAATGCAGGCAGAGCTTTCAGAAGACCGACATTATTAAGAGTGTGAAAGTGAGCAGAAAGTGGGATGGGATCTGTTGTCACCCTAATCAGTCTATCCATCTTCCCATACACCTGCTCTGTGTCTCTTCCTCCAGCTCTCAGAGGAGAGACTCTGAATGTGTCGAGTGTCTGAGCAGCGTTTTCCTGCTTCTGTCTCTGCTGCAGGTTTTGATGGTTGTTTGTGCTGTTGTGATGGACGCAGGGCTTCTCACATGGCTGAAGAGTGTAGTGTGTGTGTGTGTGTGTGTGTGTGCGTGTGCATACGGCCCGTGGGTGTGTGTGTGGGCGACTGTGTAGGCGTATGTGAACCTGACTCATGGTTCAGTCTGCTGTAGAGGCAAAACAACACAATAAACACAAAGTACACATTCGCTGAAGCATCGCTCTGATTGGACCAGAAACTACTAAACAAATTTCCTCTTTGAGTGACAATTATAGTAATCATGATAGCCTCAAAAATATGAGCAAATAAATCTTATTTTGCATGATTATTGTAATGTTAAGAATGAACATAACATTATTAAGAAAGGAAAGAAGAAAAAGAGGAAGACATCTTTTATTTGTTAATTTCATGTCTATTAGTAGCAGACCTGCTAGTTTACTCTGAACATTTGAATCTAATAATTAAATTATACTGATGTTAATGAATTAAATGCTTGATGTTTCTCAAAATGACCCCATTTTTCATGCATAACCGTGTTTTTTTCGGGGTCTCACTGTGGCAGCTTTGTAGGTTTGAGTGAATTTGAGTGTGTTTGAGTGAGGAATTATACAGGATTGTGTGGGCGTTCGCTGGCATGAAGCCGACGCTGCGAGAGAATGAGAGGTGGCGACGAGATCGTGCTTTATTCATCCCAACAAACTACTGACATGCGGAGACAGTGGAAATAGTGTTCAGAGCAGATCCCTCACATCGGCCACTTACTGAATCTGCTTTTCTGCTCATTTCAGGGAAAGTGGATCTTGCCTTTCTGAGGGTTCAGAGCCTGTTTCCACTGCTATTATATATCACATATGGCATGCTGAGCTCAATGGGAGGTTTGTCGTCCGCTGGGACTCGTGCTTCTGTCGCGCCGTGACCTTGATTGGCAGGAAGCTACAGGACTCACTCAAAGAGTACTGCAGAAACCATGGCAACCCAGAGTAGTGTAAATGAAGTGCAGCTCAGAAGGACAAATGTGCGCGTCGAGGTCCCATGAGCCCTGATGATGAACTTGTTCAGAACGACAGTCAGAAGTCATGTGCTTCCTTCAGTGTTCAGAACATCTGTAACACCATCACTAGTCCTAAAAGAAAACTATAGTTCTCATGACCGGAAATGTTAGAAATGTCAAAGTGCAGTTGTGGAACAAACCAGCCCTATTGAGTTCAGAAGGAGAGCAGCTTGTGAAGTTTGAATTTCAGAACTGTGACAGTCTGGAGATGCTCGGCCCTCTCTTTGTCGCCAGGCAACAGAGCAGCGTTAACATGTTGCCGAGGCTGTCGTCCCCGCAAACACATACAGTTGCCTTTGAGGTGCTTTCTGCTGATACAAACATGTTTACAGCGATTCCCTGTTGTTATGTTTCATCTAAATGTCATATCTGGTGACAGTCCAAATTCAGCATGAAACTGATCAGAGGCTGACAGGACCTTTCAGCTGTAACCGCTCAGGAGGGATTTGTGACTGTTGCTGTAAATTCACTGCTGATTTTAACTCTTCTCCTGCCTTTCACCTCAGGGTTACTCAGTTCAGTGAAGCTGTGACCATCCATCTGGGGACGGGCGATGGTGGGCAAGAGCACGTGGGTTTGTGACGGCCGACCGCAACGGAGGCCACGACGTCTGGCCTTGACATGATTCTTTCACGTTCTTACATTTGTTAGTAAATGCATTTTCAGTTCCCAGCGTTAGTGACCTTCCCTTGTGCTGCAGCAGCTGCTTCTGCTTGTGTCTCTGTGACTCACGAGCATCTCCTTTATCCTCCATCATCGCTCTCCTCTTTTCCTTCAGCACTGATGGAGGTGGATGACAGCCGTTGGAGGTGTCTCCATCTTTTTTATTCTATAACTCTCTTTTTACTCATGCACACACACACACACACACACACACACACACACTCAAAAGCTCCCATAAGCGAGGAGAGATCAGTGTGTTGAAGAGGTTTGGAGAATATCAACGGTGTCATTTGGATATTCTGGCGAGTTCTGAGTGCTGATGAATAGTCATGAGTCGACGCCTCTGCAAACTGTCCCTGCTGCTGTCGGGAAGAAAGACGCCATCGCAATCGCAGAGCTACTTCCGTGCAAAAACACTCATATGCATCTTGGTTGTCATGTTAGGACACTCTCATGAAATAAATCTGACACAAACACCACTTGTTGATGTTTAATGTCTTGAAAATAGTTCAAAACGATGATGTATCAGTCGTTTATTTTCATGGGACCACAGCGTCCATTCTGTTGACTTCACGTCAATTAGTTCAGTGGTCCGGCTCCATCGGGGTGTCTCTGGCAGCATTGTGCATTTCACTTTCTTCAGAGCAGGTTGAAGTGCTTCATTTCTCAGTAGTGTTTATTTGTTAAAGCACAATCCATCTGTTATAAGTAATAGACCACACTAAAAGGACCCGCTGAGGAGGCAGCAGCCGTCCTGGAGCAGTGAATATTTATTAGTAAATGACAAATGCTTAAGGACTTCAGGCGAAATCGAACGAACTTGTGTGACTTCATTTTGAACAAAATCAGGCCAAAACAAAGTTCATTTTGTGTTTGTTTCAGGAGTTTGAAACAGTTTGCCAAAAGAACTTTCTGGAAAAGTTTGCTCCGGCTGGTAAACACCTCTGAACTCCCATTGGTCAGTGATGATGATGTAATAAGTGGGTGTGGCTCTGAGGCTCCGCCTTCTTTGAGGTGTATTTTCTCCAGTATTTCTTCTGTTCAGTCTGTCGAGGTCAGGTGCGAGTGAAAACATGAACACACTGGAGAGTCGCTTTATAGTAGAAACTGAAGCTGTGATTCTAATTGAAAGAGATACTGTTTTTTTTCATGATTTATATTGTAAAGCTGCTGCTTTTAAACAATCTGTTATTAAAAGTGCTGTATAAATAAACGTGACTAAAGTGCTGAATCTCAGAGAACATCCACATCTCTATGATCAGATGCTTTAGATCTAATATTGTGACATGAAATCGATATTGATGCCATTGAAATTCTGCAGCAGAGCGATGACATCTCAGATCATTATCTAGTCTTGAGTATACTACATTTAGTCAAGGCTGCAAAGCCGACTCCTGGTTACAAATATGGTAGAGCCATCACTTCTACCACTAAAGATTGCTTTATAAATATCTTCCTGATCAGTTTCATCTCTTTAGCATACCAGATAGCTTAGAAGAACTTGCAACAGAAACTATTGACTCTTTTCTCCATCACACTAGACTCAGTTGTTCCTTTGCACTTAAAGAAGATTAAGGAAAATAGTCCAACACTGTAGTACAACGAGCACACTCGGGCCCTTAAGAGAGCAGCCAGAAAAATGGAGTGCAGCTGGAAGAAAACAAAACTAGAGGTTTTTCTCATTTCGTGGAATAAAAGCATTTTTGCATACAAAAAGGCCTTAAAAACTGCTAGATCTGATTATTTGTCAACTCTCTTAGAAGAAAACAAACACAACCCTAAATATTTATTTGACACAGTGGCTAAATTAATGAGAAATAAAGCTTCAACTTCTGACGTTTCCAAACAGCACAGCAGTAATGACTTTATGAACTTCTTTACATGCAAGATTGATAATATTAGAGAGAAAATTATAACCATGCAACCGTCTACTACAGTATCGCATCATACAGTGCATTGTACAGACAGTGTGTCCCTGAGGAAAAATTCCATTCATTCTTTGTTATAGGAGAGGAAGAATTGCCTAAACTCGTTAAAACATCAAAATCAACAACATGAATGTTAGACCCTATACCGACTAAGCTACTGAAAGAGATGCTTCCTCTCTTTCATCTCTCATAGATCCTCTTCTTAATATCATTAATTAATCTTTTTTCACTAGGATACGTACTGAAAACTTTTAAGCTGACTATTATTAAACCTCTTCTTAAAAAAACACAACTTGATCCTAGAGAATTAGTCAATTACAGGTCAATCTCAAATCTACCTTTTCTGCCAAAAATACTAGAAAAGGCAGTATTATCATAACTATGTTCCTTTTTAGAAAGAAATGGTATCTGTGAGTATTTCCAGTCAGGATTTAGACCGTACCATAGGACTGAGACTACTCTCATTAGAGTTACAAATGATTTGCTCTTATCATCAGATCGTGGTTGTATCTCACTATTAGTATTACTGGATCTCAGTGCTGCTTTTGACACTATAGACCACAACATTCTTTTGAATAGACTCTCAAATTATGTTGGCATTAGTGGAACTGCACTGGCATGGTTCAAATCATAATTAAATGACCAATAACAGTTTGTAGCAGTAAAAGAAGAGATGTCATACCGATCACAAGTTCACTAGTAATTACCTACTCATCTCTTTCAGCTGTTCTGAGTGTTTTTCCTCAAATTTATGTTATACTCTGTGCCCCTCGGTTCAATCCATCTGCCATTTTAGATATATTTTCTTGGCATTACCTGTCGGTTCACCCAAGGGAATCATATAATTTTTTTAATTATTTTTCCTGCCTGTCTTTGTTGTTTCCTTACCATCATCCCGCTTAAATTTAAACCTTACGGTGTTATCCGAGGGTGTTATTAGCAAGTAACTATGGCTCACAGCTTGATTGCCACTGGTTTTCCACTGACTTGTAAGCTGTGCCCTAAAACCCAAATAGTCTCAAATAATCTTTGTTATTCGTCGTTCTGACATAAGTAAATGTCTGCAGTGCAAACAAGGGTCCTTGAGAGCCTCTCTCAGATGTTGAACACCCAAATAATCTTTTCCTGGACGACAGGCAGATGTCATGACCGTCGTCCAGGAGAAGAACGACGGCTCTGTCTTGCTGAGTTAGACATTAATTGAACGGTGAAACTTGGGCAGTTGGATGTAGCGCCTTTGTGCACTCAGAAGCGCAAGGTGTCTGCGGCAGCTGGCGCTCCCCTCCCATTTAAGAGGGCCACATCACGAAGTGATGAACATTCGCGTGTTGAGGAAAATTCACTTTCTAAGACGGTTTCTGTGCTTTCTTCAGAGATGGCGGAGCTGAAACGCCTGCTTCACTTGCTTCAGCCTGTCACATCTGCTACACCTGTGAAGATGACACAAGGATGAGAATGAGAATCAGGGAGCTCAACCATCACCTCAGGATGTTTTCACTAGTAGTTTTTATCTAGCAGCGGAGGGGTCTAGTGGGGGATCAGTTTAGTGATCTGGATACTTTGATACCTCCCATGATACTTTGGCTGTATTTCGAATGGCAATTGCTTGTCTAGGACTTGACAGTCCAATCTACCCAAACAAATGTTTTTTTCAGACAGGCCACATCTGCGGCTTCTTTTGCCATGCCACCATGTAAAGATTTTGTGGCTGAATTTTCAAATACCCTCACTGGTTCTGGTTCTGGTCCACCTAAGGGGCACTCAAAAAGATTGCTCGGACACTAGCATCTATGGCTGAAGCACATTCCATTGGGTAAGTCGTGTTCTGGAAATAGAGCAGCCTGTTGCAGCTTTGGTGGTGTCTCCTGACGAGGCTCTACGAGAGAATGTGCAATGTCCCAGTGCTCAATGTGGTTGTACAGATTCCCTGCTAAAAAAAGGCATACAAGTCTGTTGCCTACATTACTCGTGCGGAAACACAATCTGTCAGTTACTTCTTGCTGCCACCAGTACGCTGGAACCAGCAAATGTTGATCCCTTTATTTCAAAGTTTCTGCAAACTGCTCTTTTGGCAATGGGTCAATGGGCCCTGTGACTAACAAGCTGGGTAGTCTTACAGCCACGCTTCTGGCAGCCCGCCGCCAAGTGTGGCTTGTCCAAGCACAGCTATCTGAGGACTGTAAGAAAATCTTGAGAAATCTTCCATTTGTTCCTGGGCATCTTTTTGGTCCTAATGTTCCAGAACTGTTGGAAAAGAGGGTAAAGCTGTCTGAGGTCACTCGTCAGCTGATGCAGGTGCAGCGCAACCCTACCTTTAGGATGCCAGCAGTTCAGACCCGACATCACTATGCCATATTGGAGCAACGTTTCTGCCGGCACGCTACACCTCAGACACAGCCCCCTCAAAGGCCTTGTGTTACTGAGGATGCTATAGTTATAGCTTGGCCACCTTATCGGGAGTTGCCAGGAGGACCCCGTCAGCGTTCCCCCTCAATCACTAAAAGTCGCACACATAAAGCCTCAGGCCTGCGGTCAATCATTTTTTTTATAGAACAACTGGAGTACTGGAGGACCAACACAGCAGACCACTGGGCACACCCAATGTTCAAGCATTTCAGTTTCTTGAATGAAGTCTACCAGTTCAAAGTTCTAACTTTCAGTCTTTCCCTTGCTCCTCGCGTCTTCACAGGGTGTGTGAGTGCAGCTCTGTCTCCTCTTTGGATGAGAGGCATGCATATTCTGCCTAATTTGGACGACTGGCTTCTTTGTGCCCCCACGAAAAGCAGGCTGTGCAAGACTCCAGACTACTTTTGAGACGTGCAGAAGTTGAGTTTTTCTGTGAATGGGAAAAAGAGCTGTCTGATTACAACACAGACCACTGCGTTCATAGGATTGACCTTGAACTCCTGCCTAATGTCTGCCTTCCTGTCTCAGGAAAGTGTGACGAACATTCTGCAACTTTTGGCTCACTTTCGCCCGGATGTGTCTTTGCAGTACAAGGTGGTCCTACGACTAATAGGGATGTTAACGATGATCCCCCTGGGTTTACATCACCTCAGACAACTACAGTTATGGAACAACAGTTTGTGGCTAGATCCCACCAGACATTGTCATCGACTGATGGAGGGTCAACATGGAATTGGAGGGGTATTTGTGGGCGCTGGACACCGATCCAGGCCACAGGACATTCAACCTGCTGGAACTATGTGCAGTGTTCTTGGCTCTAAAGTATTTCATGCCAGTCCTGGCAGGCTGCCATGTTCTCGTTCAGTCTGACAATACCTCAAGTGTGTTCTATCTGAACCACCAGGGCAGCACAAATCCTGCAGGTCTCTACAGCTTACTCACGAGATCCTGACATGGTGTCTGCCGTGACTCGCTTCACTGAGGGCAGCTCCAGGAGCGTGCAACCAGACGGCAGATGCTCTTTCCAGGGATCAAGTACATCCAGGAGAATGGAGGCTTCATCCAGATGTAGTTCAGGAGATCTGGCTATGATTTGGAAGAGCAGAGGTGGATCTTTTTGTTTCAGAGATGACCACTCATTGTCGCTTATGGTTCGCAAGGACAGAAGTGTCCAGTCCCTTGGGTCAGGATGCACTGTCTCACGAATGGCCAAACTGCCTACTATATGCGTTCCCACCTATCCCTCTGTTATAGGAGACGTTACACAGGATCTCCCTGTGCAAGCACAGAGTGCTACTCATGACACCACGTTGGCCAGCCAGACCATGGTTTCCTTTGTTGCTGAGACTTCTGACAGGCAATCCATGGAAGCTACCCCTCAGGAAGGACTGCAATCCTCACTTTCCTGTGTAGGATTTGCTACTCGTGCTTGCATTCCTTTTCTTATCCCAGTTTGAGCCCTTGTAAAGCATTGACATTAAATAGATGTCTTTGAAGACTGTTTTTTTGTTGGCTATTGCTTCTGCAAAATGAATCAGTGAGTTACATACGCTGTCTGTTAGCGAAATTGTGCTTGCATTGGTTGCCAGATGACTCCGGGGTGGTCCTACGAACCAATCCATCTTTTCTTCTGAAAGTCCTCCTTCCTCAGTTCATAAACCAGCACATTGAACTGGCCTCTTTTCAGACTTCTTCAGGGTCTGACTCAAGTGTCCAACTTTTGTGTCCTGTTTGTGCCTTGAAGTGCCTTGAACCCTACTGCTCAATAGACAGTCAGACCAGTTATTTCTCTGCTATGGTGGTGTGAAGAAAGGTACTCCAGTGTCGAAGCAGAGATTTTCAAACTTGATAGTGGAGGCCATTACGCTGGCTTACAAAGCCGCAGGGAGACCACTGCCCTGGAGACTAACCTCTCATTCCACTAGGGCCATCTCATCTTCATGGGCTGTTTTTAGAGGAGTTTCCTTGGTGGATATCTGCACTGCTGCTACTTGGGTTTCTCCATGCATGTTTGCCCGGTTTTATCAACCGTTTTAAGTCAACGTTGCTGCACATCATGCCATTAGTTCTGTGGTTCTTCAGGAGCAGCCTTAATTTTCATCAGGTGGGTGGCATTCCTCATGACTATGTTGGTATATGTCATCCATAGTGTTTACGCTGCCTCTGGCGGTCAGTAGGAATGAAACAGTACGCTAGTTACGCATGTAACTGTAGTTCTGTTTACGCTGCCCCTGGCAGTCATCTGGAATTCACAGAACCACAGTTACACGCGTAGCGTGCTGTCATTTTTGTTGTGTGTTTATTGTGTTATTGAGAGGAAAGAGTACAGCATATATTAACATATTCATCTAACCGTCACTCTCATCAGTGTGGATGGCGTCTGGATGTTTGTTAGCAGCATATCGCTGCTCATGTATGTCAAACTTCTTTTCACCCCAAAGAGAAGAACGAAAAAGAACTTTGCTGTGAGATTATTAGACCTTTATAGGGAACATTAAAATGTTTCAACTCATCCCTTAGTTCAATCATTTTTAAAACAAGAATTTCTTTTTCAAATCTTCTCTCTCTCTTTCTCTCTCTCTCTCTCTCCCGTTCTCTCGATTTCAAATCTTCTCTCTCTCTTTCTCTCTCTCTCTCTCTCCCGTTCTCTCGATCTCCTCAGGCTTAAACAGAGATATGAATCAATAAACCCTCAGATATGCACTGACATCCCCTGCTAAATTGATTTGTTTATTTTTACTGGCAGTAGAATGACCCTAATGAAGGGTCAGCACTTGGCACCTTGGGGGATTGCTGTATTTTTTGTTTCATATGTTAAACAAATGGAGGCTGAGAGCGGTTTGAGGCAGAACTTTTGCCAGGAACGGTGCCGTTACCACGGCAACAAATGGAGCGCTTAAGTAGAGAGAGTTTGAAGAGTTCTTTACTAACCCATCCAGAACCAGGTCCAGTGTGTGTGTGTGTGTGTGTGTGTGTGTGTTAGCTCTAGTTTGGTAGTTTGTAATGTATCTTCAGTTGAATCTGACAAAACCTTATTTTGGTGACTTTAGTGAACACTTCATTCGGAAAAATGATTCATCAATAAAATATTTTACAATTCTAAATAAGTTAATGTTTAGTTGTGTCTTCATTTAGATAAATGTGTGTGAGTGCTAGTGTCTGTCATTAATTAGCGGTGTAAAATGAGTGTGGGTGGTTAATTGCGTGTTTGGGAGCTCGACCCGGCGCTCAGCGCTGAGGTTCAGTTGTAACGCGCTCTGACACACATCTGGATTGTTTGTTTAGACTAATTGGATGGAAAAACATTCTCAGTTGAGCTGATCTAGAGAGAGTAATTTGACTGATTGTTCATCATTTGTTTAATCTCAGCGATGAGCTGGAAGCATCTGAGGCTGTTGAAAGCGTTCGTGTGAGGCTCTTTCTTGACCTTTTTGGAAACTTCAGCTGATAGTGAGTTCTGAGGAAGATTATGAGTCATCGTCGAGTGGTTTAACGGGATTTTGTGGTCTATTTGAGATGCAACAACCAGAAAAAATTTATGACAGATATGAAATACAATTAAATATATTATGAATATACAGTATAAAGTGAATGTGAAACGGCTCAAAAGTTTCCTTTCAGAGGTAGGGTTAGGGTTTTGTTCAGTCTACAGTTGTGTTATATGCTCATTTGTGGCATTTCTTCTCCACTGAAAGCCTAACCTTAACCTTAACCTTAACCACAGACTGAAGACTGAATATGTGCTGGTGTGTGTGAGAGAGGATTCTTTCTATCATTGTGTCTTATTACCACCTGAAAACCCTTTTTATCACAGATAATCAACTCAAGTAACTACGACCTTGAAGAAACCCTCTAATAAAGCTTCATTAAAGTATGTGAATGTAAGGCATTATCCTGCTGTCACTTCCTTCTGTTCGCTTTCTAACAAGCATCTGTTCAGTAATTGTTTGGTTCATAATAACTGCATGTCTAAGATGTGCGTTATTGATTTCTTATCAAAATATCTAAACTGCTAAATATCTGTAAATGCTTTAGTGAAGAATGCTGAGCTATAAAAAGTCTGCGACATTATCTGTGCAGCAGCTCTTTATATTTGACTGATGGAGTCTCACTCGCTCTAACACACATTCTGTGACTGAAGGAAGCATGCGCTGTTGCTAGGAGCTGCATTAGTGCTTGTGTCTGTGTGTGTGTGTGTGTGTGTGTGTGTCATTCGCTTCATTTTCACTTTTTTGAGGATCCATTTTATTCATCTAATGCAGCTGTCTGCATATCAAGCGATCAGCCATCAACACACATATCATATGGACTGTAAGTTTAAAATATGCATATTCTATTATCCAAATGCAGAGATTGTAAACAATCTGGCAATCATTGCAAATCACAGATGTCACAATTTCAAGCTACAAGATTTGTAATTTCTGTATAGAAAATCATTGTATCTGAGAGTTTCTGCCTGTCTTTTATTTACATTGATTTCAGGGACTTTATTTTCAGAGGGTTCAGATACTTTCAATGTCCTCCAATACAGTCCTGAAGTCTTTCCATGTTGATCTGACATCAGTGTGCGATTTTATATTGGATCCAGATGAGGGCAGTAGAGTTTTTCCTGCAGGCCTGTTTAAACAGTTCAGAATTCATCAATTCTTCAACATTTAGTGCCGTTTAAAAAGAGCTTATTACAATGTGAAAATAATGTGGACACTCTATTGAGATGTTTATAGTTATTCATTTATTGTTTGACTCCATGTAAACCCTAGAAAAGAGAAAATGTTTGATAAAATATCAAGCCTGTCATTGTTGATGTGATGGATATGTGATTATGACAGTGATTTATGACTGTAACCTCACACAATTCTTACAGTGACCATTCAGGAGAATCTGCTTTGTCTAGAATCTATCTATCTATCTATCTGTCTGTTACTCTGGATGGAAGTCGTTTATAAGTTTTCACAGCTTTTTGTTCAGATACTGTAACCATTTACTGTCACAATTTTGAAGTTTCATAAAAAAACTACCCACTATTCTTCCTATTTGTCTTCCTCCATTCTTAAAAAAGCAATAACTTTATCCCCATCATGTGAGTGTGTTTAGATTCTGTCATGTTATGTCATCTTGTCCGATGTATTGTATATTGCAGTAATAATAATAAACAGGCGTCTAAAATCCTTGGCTATATGTGGTGGTATCATTGAATGTGTCAAGAGAGATGCAGCGTTCTGTTTGAAGGGCTTTCGTTTCTTTGGTGTCTGATTTTGCGTGAATCAATGATGTGACAGAGGTATGTTCATCCGGAAGAGTCCTATTGCACAGCTCATCATTAATCATGACTATATTTCATATGACATAATTCACAGAACCGATAGATGTGTAATTGTGAAGACCTGCATTCACAGTCCAGTAGTTTAAACCTGAATTAGATGTCTGATTACAAAAGGATGCCAATATAAACTCGACAAGTCATTTTCTATATAATGTAATTATGATCACAACTTGTAATAACTGGTTTGAGATCATTGTTTCTGCTTAAATGAACACATGATGTTAGCTAACTGCATGATTCGTTTTATCTTAGACCTGTACATTTCTGACATATGGACATTCATTTGACACCTTTGATAACAGATCACTCTAAATTGTAATGTCGAAACATGCATTTTCTGTAAAGCTGATTTGAAACGACATGTATTGTGAAAAGCACTACTCAAAAAAGTTTAACTGAATTTGTGAATCACTGGGTCTGAAGGCGAGACATTTTATGTAATCCTGATTGCTTTTCCGGTCCCAAATCTCAAAATATCACATCTCACCGAAAGCCCATCAGAACACATTTAAGAAACGGCTTAAAATAGCTGTTCCATCGTGAAGTAAATGTCCCTTAAATGAGGCATGAAGGTTGTTGGACGTGTGTTAGTAGGTTAAAATCCTCTGGACTGAATGACAGACCTGCAAGTCTAACCTCAAAGTCTTTATTTTCATGGGCAACGACGTGTCATCGCGCACTGAACGTATTTTTGCAGGTCATGAACTATGATTATTTCTTCTTTATCCTCAACGTCATTCAAATGTAACAAAGTTGAGGGAGTTTTTTCATGTGCTGTAAATACAATTAAGCAAACCATGTGTATTACAGATCCTTTGTTTGTGGTACTGTCTGAAAAAAACATGGAAACAATCAAGATGCTTTGAATTGTTTTTTTTATTTCAATTACTGTCATAGACATACCATCTCATCTAAAATAAAAAAAAACAATGAATGAATGAATCACTGACCATCAACCAAGTGCATTTGCCAGGTTAGTTCCACTGACAGCTGACTGTTATACACTCTTAAACCATCCTAAAAAAACAAGGTTTTGTATATTTGAGACCAGCATGTGCTGCTTACAAAATATTACATCCATGCACACAAACACAGGTGAATGTCAGTTCTTCATATTCATATATTTAGATTTCCTTTCATATACAAATCTACTGTGAACAGAACACAGAAGTACACAATCAGTCTTTGTGATAATGCTTGAAAACCCATGAACCGGTCAAAAAGTGTTCATCATGTAGCTCAAAGTACATGGTACCAAAGTAATGCATGGAACTAAAATCCACTAGCACAAATAATAACAAGCAACAGTCAAGTGAAAATACAAATATTCTGAATAAAGAAAAACTGTACAAAGCAGGAATGACAGGAATGGAATTAATTTCTAAAACCTAAAAAATAACCAGTAACTGAACTAAAAAAAACTGAGCGTTTTAACAGTTGACAAGTTGCCAAGTAAGACGAACCAACTCGATTCTTTTGGGGGTGAAACTGTTGTGAGAGACACGGCTCAAGGTTCGTTTGAGAGCGACGCTCTGGAAGGCAAATAAAATTAACATTTCACATGCATATTGTATTGATCTTGTAGGTACCAATCCCGCCGCATGCTTGGGGGTTTCCAACATTACCAAAGTTGCAACGGTTTGTTTGGAGAGCTGAAGAGGTTACGAACACAAGCTGATTTGGTACATGATAGTCTCTAGTCTGGATGTTTTTTTCCATGTAAATCCAATGGAATGAGTTTGAGCACAGAGGCAAAACCATTTAACATACTGTGGTCTTGTAATCTGTGTCGAACACCTCACTTTTCAAGACTGTGTAGAAAAAGGTGCAAGACAAGATGCAAACTCATGCTTTGGTCAGAAATTCTGTTCTCCATTTCATTCCAGTTGTTTTGTAGCTTTTTCCTGTAATGCACATGCAGGTCAATAAACCACTCTGAAAAACCAACGCCTGCCTTCAGCTGCTTTATACGCAGCTCCATTGTGTGACGTTGAGCCACTGGCGTTAAAGCATCACTAGAAACAGGAAGTTCTGAGGCGTCACTTACAGCAGCGTTTGTACAGCTCATCGAACAACAAACAAAGAGAGTCATCGCTAGAAAAAGTGTTTAGAACTGAAGCGTGAACACCGCTGTCCAAGTAAACATGCTGAAAAAGGTGTTCTCTCCTCCAAACATCATCCCACTGGAATTGTGGATAATGTGTTCATGACATTACTGACTTAAGACAACGTTCCTCAGAATTCATTCGTAGTTCCACATGGTCTCAACAAAAGCACTCCCTCTCACAGAAGCTTCAGTAAAGTGGCACAGACGAGTCACGGCGCCACCGTGTGGTGAATCACTGTAGTGCTTGTGGTGGAGACGTACATCTCATTTAGTGCTAAACAAACAGCGTGTTCCAGAGCCTGTGGTGGGTTCCTTGGATCCTTGTTTTCCACCCATCCTTCTGTCAGAATGATCTGCTGGCTGATTTAAACGGCCCTCGACATCTGCGACATATTGAGCCAATAAGACAGAAATCTCCAAAAACAAACATCTCAAGTGACTTCAGCTTGAACGCGTAGCATTGGGGCCACAGTGCTAGCGGGCTACAGCGCTAACATGATGAGTTAGCCTTTGTGCCCTGACGACTCTCTCTGCTCTCCTGCTGCTCGACGCCGGCCTCAGCGAGAGCCTCCGTCACACGAGACCCAGAAGAGCTCGAAGGTTTGGTAAAACTCGCGTCCCCTACATCGGCGGCTCCTCTTCCATGGGTTCATCCTCCGTTCTGAGAAGAAACGTAACACGGATGGTGTGAGAGGACGAAAGGCAAGATAAGATGGAACATGAAAGGAGGGAAAACACTTGTACCTTTTCTCCATGACCGCCACAGATAAAGAAGCCATCGCTGTCACCGTCTCATTCTCTTCAGAATCGCCCCTCTGAGCTTCCAGCAGAGACAGGCCGACGCCGGACACGGACCGCTGGACGGACCTCCAGTACTTACCTACACAAACACACCGTACAGGATCCAATGTCAGTTCAGCTCTACTGACAGCATGTGTGTCGTCTGCGATGGTTAAAATACTTTCAACAGTTTGTAAAAAGAAGCAAGAATCACCTACAGTCCAATTCTTCCAGTCAGGGCTTGACATTAACACCCATCAAATGCGTGTGTATTTCAGCAGTGGCGAGTAACAGTCACTCCTACTAGCCACTTTGGGGGGTTGAATTTTATATATAATATATACATTTTTCAATGTAATGTGCAATGTAGTGTTGTCAAAAATATAGTTTAATATTAAAAATATACTCTCACTCACTCGTTTAATTTGCTCTGGATGAATATTGTTACGGGCCCTAACCCCACCCCGCACCCTGACAGACAGCTTTCACGACCAATGATAAAGACCTTTCTCTATGCCCCTACCTTTTGGCCCTCCCATTACTCCATCCTGCAGATACCCACACTTGAACATACATGCTGCCAAATTATGAGATAATATTAAAAATATCTATATGGCAGGTTTTCCCCATGGCATCAATGTCAAAATTGTGGCCAGTGAAAATGCTGAGTTGGCTAGTAACTTTGGAAAACCACGAGCCACAGTGGCTGGTGAGCAAAAAAGTTAATGTCAAGTCCTGCTTCCAATCAAAGTCTATGGAGTGAGGAATATTCTGGCGGCGATACAAGCATCACACTAGTCTGTAATGTTAACAGTCTTCTGACAAACTGTATTTTAACGTTTGTCTTGCCCTGTAGACTTCTACTGTAAGTACATTACAGGTGCTGGTCATATAATTAGAATATCATCAAAAAGTTGATTTATTTCACTAATTCTATTCAAAAAGTGAAACTTGTATATTATATTCATTCATTACACACAGACTGATATATTTCAAATGTTTATTTCTTTTAATTTTGATGATTATAACTGACAACTAGGAAAATCCCAAATTTAGTATCTCAGAAAATTAGAATATTACTTAAGACCAATACAAAGAAAGGATTTTTAGAAATCTTGGCCAACTAAAAAGTATGAACATGAAAAGTATGAGCATGTACAGCACTCAATACTTAGTTGGGGCTCCTTTTGCCTGAATTACTGCAGCAATGCTGCGTGGCATGGAGTCGATCAGTCTGTGGCACTGCTCAGGTGTTATAAGAGCCCAGGTTGCTCTGATAGTGGCCTTCAGCTGTTCTGCATTGTTGGGTCTGGCATATCGCATCTTCCTCTTCACAATACCCCATAGATTTTCTATGGGGTTAAGGTCAGGCAAGTTTGCTGGCCAATTAAGAACAGGGATACCATGGTCCTTAAACCAGGTACTGGTAGCTTTGGCACTGTGTGCAGGTGCCAAGTCCTGTTGGAAAATGAAATCTGCATCTCCATAAAGTTGGTCAGCAGCAGGAAGCATGAAGTGCTCTAAAACTTCCTGGTATACGACTGCGTTGACCTTGGACCTCAGAAAACACAGTGGACCAACACCAGCAGATGACATGGCATCCCAAACCATCACTGACTGTGGAAACTTTACACTGGACCTCAAGCAACGTGGATTGTGTGCCTCTCCTCTCTTCCTCCAGACTCTGGGACCCTGATTTCCAAAGGAAATGCAAAATTTACTTTCATCAGAGAACATAACTTTGGACCACTCAGCAGCAGTCCAGTCCTTTTTGTCTTTAGCCCGGGCGAGACGCTTGTCTGTTGTTCAAGAGTGGCTTGACACAAGGAATGCGACAGCTGAAACCCATGTCTTGCATACGTCTGTGCGTAGTGGTTCTTGAAGCACTGACTCCAGCTGCAGTCCACTCTTTGTGAATCTCCCCCACATTTTTGAATGGGTTTTGTTTCACAATCCTTTCCAGGGTGCGGTTATCCCTATTGCTTGTACACTTTTTTCTACCACATCTTTTCCTTCCCTTCGCCTCTCTATTAATGTGCTTGGACACAGAGCTCTGTGAACAGCCAGCCTCTTTTGCAATGAACTTTTGTGTCTTGCCCTCCTTGTGCAAGGTGTCAATGGTCGTCTTTTGGACAACTGTCAAGTCAGCAGTCTTCCCCATGATTGTGTAGCCTACAGAACTAGACTTAGAGACCATTTAAAGGCCTTTGCAGGTGTTTTGAGTTAACTAGCTGATTACAGTGTGGCACCAGGTGTCTTCAATATTGAACCTTTTCACAATATTCTAATTTTCTGAGATACTGAATTTGGGATTTTCCTTAGTTGTCAGTTATAATCATCAAAATTAAAAGAAATAAACATTTGAAATATATCAGTCTGTGTGTAATGAATGAATATAATATACAAGTTTCACTTTTTGAATGGAATTGGTGAAATAAATTAACTTTTTGATGATATTCTAATTATATGACCAGCACCTGTAATGTGCACATGATATTTCACACAGAGATAAAGATGTATTGAACCTTGAACATTCAGGGATCAGACATTTGACAGAATTTAATGATTCTTTGTGAAAAGAAATGAAGATTTGAGAGACTCACTGTGACTTTCTAGGACTTTCTCTATGGATTGGACCGCGTTCTCATTGGGTCTCTGCTTCAGGACGTCTGCTGGAAATGGCTCCAGCTGTTCAACACACAAAAACAAATGTGATCAAAACCACAAATCTGCCTGTAACAAGAAAATACCTCATGCAAATGAAAAATTACAAAGCAAAGGATGAAGGGCAATCAGTACTACCTCTATTCCCAGAAGCGCTGAGACGCATGCCTCTGAGGCGTCACATATGGCCCTGAGGTCGTGACCTCCCTCCAGCGCCAGGACCACGCGACCTCCAGCCAATCCCATCAGCTGCTTGGTCAGGTAACCTAAACCTGTCGCAATTCAAAATGATGTTGGTTTTTACTGAAACGGCACAAATGATGAATATACCTGGACACAAGTTGAGTTCAGGTTTCTTGGTCATAGTAATGAAAGAGGCGGCGCTCACATTTGGAGGTGAGTTTATAACCTCCCAGCGGCGGCGGATGTCCCTCCACAGCATCAAACCCTGCCGACACCAGCACCACATCTGGAGCAAACTCGTTAGCGATCGGCATAACTACCGTCCTGCGACACAATGAGCCACACAAACCTTCACATTAATGAACAAACTTCACTGTGAATCTTCAGCTCTGATGTGAAACAGATGAGACTTGCTTTCTTCCACATCTGGAACAGGGAGCTTCTCCTCGTGCTCGCTCAAAATAAAACGCATCATCAAAACTCCTCAACATCATAACCAGCGGTCAAACTTTGGCTAAAGCACGAGTGATTGAGTTGATCGACTTCATCGTCTTTGGTTCTTGACAGTGTTCAAAGTCTCGTCATCTTCTGTTGATGGGAGTAAATTTGATTTTCTTTTTATGGTCAGAGATTGCTTTTGATGGACACTGTGGTGAATTCTCTCTTATTAAATATTCACACATAAATGACATTATTTCACGACAGGACAGAGTGAAGGAAGAACACTGTTAAAATTTACATTAGAATTGCTTAAAAATATGATTTGAGTTTCTGCAGAAAGCCACTGGTCAGCCAAAGTGCTTGAATCGGCTGAGACGAACACGTGTTGTTCCAGCATTATAGAGAGAGCCTTCAGTGCGTGTGCAAGAAACACGGGATGATTTACACGGTTTTCTGTTCAACAGTCTAGATCAGATTTCTGCCCTTGAAACCACAAGAGCAGGAATGACAGTGTTGTAGAGCAGATGTGACTCTGTTTGTGGATTTATCATCTGGTCTGACAAACCACGTGTGTGTGTGTGTGAGTGTGTGTATATGAGTGTGAGAGTGTGTGCTTGTTTTCATGATTTATGAGGACACAAATTTGTATAATGACATGGGTATTACACTGGTATTACAAAGTAAACGTGAAATATGAGGACATTTCATGAGTCCTCATATTTAAAATAGCTTTAAAAACATACTAAACAATGTTTTATTAAAAATGTAAAAATGCAGACAGTTTCCTGTGATGGGTAGGTTTAGGGGTAGGGGTAGTGTAGGGGGAGAGAATGTACAGTTTGTACAGTATAAAAACCATTAGGCTTATGGAGAGTCCTCACTAAGATAGCAAAACAAACCTGTGTGTGTGTGTATGTGTGTGTGAGAGTGTGTTTCATGTACTTAAACACTAAGCGCATCCTGAAGTCTTAAACCATCAGTCGAACTCAGAAACAACTGATCCATGATGAAATGATCTGATGAACTTATGCAAATGAAGATCGTGTTTGATGAGAGACACCAGGGGCGGTTTCTTCATCAGGGCGATAGAGCGACGCACCACCAAAGTGAGGGACAGATTTTTTCAATCGCATTCAACCAGTGTTACGCTAGCTGTCACTGCTCTAGACTGTTCGTACTGCCTCTGGATATATAGTCCAATCAGCGTCAAGTCACGTTCTGTGGAGTACTGCCTCTTTTTGGGCGATTTCACTCTGACCGAGAATCGCCCAGACTGTTCTCATAGACTTCCATACAAAGAATTTTTTTCAAACTGCAGGCACTGAAATGCAATCTCTATGGGTTCCGGGAGGGTTAGCACTAACATGCTTTCGTCATCATGTGTAAGCTTAACTTGTGCAGCGATTGGTGGGAACAAACATATCTCTATTAATAATCGAAGTTGAAGTGACATCCAATAATTTCCTCAGTGCATAACTTGCATTTCATAGACACATTCTCTATTTGTAAATGTTAGAAAGCGAAGCCGTGAACTAAACAGTTCTGACTAAAATAAACATTTTGCTAAAATATTTGTTGTTGGTGGTGAACATAAACATGCCATATGTAGAATTTTAAACCTACAAGTAAGTGTATTTTTATGATAGCAGTAAAATAGCCTAATAATTAGTCTTTAATTAGTTTTTATTTATTTTCATTTTTATTTTAGTGAATTTAACTTCTGCTTTAAAAAGCATCATTTTGTATCTAGATTTTGATCCATTTTTTTCACATAATAAATACACGGTTACATTCACTGTTTGTTTTTATATAACCTTTCAATATGAATATTGTTTGTAGGACAATATTTGGCAGAATGTAAAATAACATTTTTTAAATTAAATACATATTTTTCAAATAGAAAAATGAAGAAAATACTGAGGTTATACCATACCTCGCCATTCATCCCAAAAATACAGAGATATGATTTTTTGGCCATATTGCCCAGCCCTACCTTATGGCATGCTTTAAATGCTGAATTTTACATGTTTTAGCTATGCAGTAAAGATACGTTATTATACCACTTGTTAAAGGGTTATTTAACAATTAGCCTACATTCAGTCCTGCATTACTAATTTGGTATGTTTTTATTTTTTAGCACCAGCCGCCACTGAGAAACACCATTACCTGAAGGCAGCGAGATATTCTGGGTCGCCCATCGGTGGTTCCAGACCTCCAGTAAACGCCACATTGACATTGAAACCGACTCCCGGACCACTTCCCACCTGTTGAAAGGCAGTGTAAGAAAAGTAAGGAAATAAAAAAACCTCCCATAATACACTCGCTCATATTATCGGCACTACCTCTTCAGGAGCGCCACTGCCCGGGAAGAAATTGCCATCGTCGTATCGATGAAGCGAAATGTACAGAACGCTGGGATCGTTGTAGAATGCTTGCTGAGTTCCGTTGCCGTGATGAACGTCCTGGATGTAGTTTAACAAAAACCATTAAATGTTAAACGGAGAGAAAAGAAATATTATCTTAGTGCCAAATAATTTTTCAAAATGAACTCACCCAATCAACAATCAGAATTTTGCTGACATTGAGTCTTTGCTGTAGGAGTTTCGCTGCTATGGCAACAGAGTTAAAGTAACAGAAGCCCCTGTGATTGGACGAGAGCACCAACTTTATTGACAAATGAAGGAAGAAAGGAAAGAGTGACACAAATGCAGAGGCGCGTCTCACATTGGCGTGCTCTCCTCCGCGTGATGTCCTGGAGGCCGAACCACAGCGAAGCCGTTCTGCAGTGAGGGGAGGAACACAGCGCTCTTCGTAAGTCAAATAATACAGACACACATACAGAGAAAAAAAAAAAAAAAGCGAAAGACAGCGGCAGACGCGACCTTCAGCTCTCCTGATGCCACTTTGAAGACGAGTTCGACCACAGAACCGGCAGCCAGACGCGCTGCGCTCGACGAGTGGACTTCATTCCAGACAGTGTCACTGTCCACCTTCACAGACAAGAAACAACCCAGAAACTCTCCTTTAATGATGCACAAATGATGAACAGATTCTTGAGACAGACGGGGTTTCTGTTTCTACTCACCCCAATACCGCCACACGGCAACCTGACGAACATGGATATGACCGAACCTGAGACAAGAGAAACGGACAGAGAGCGCGACTCATCAGTGATTCATCACACTACACAGCCTCTCTCTGTCTCTGTCATGAAGACAGGATCTTTATTTTAGAGTTGTAAAAGTCTTACTGTCCAGTTTCTGCCGTAGTGGGTTGGTCCCATACAACATGACATGGGCTTCAGAATGAACCGTCTGCAGTTCCTCTAATGTGGCTTTTCTTCCACGGATACACTGAAAATCAAAGGACAGAGAGATTCACTAGAGCACTAGAGCGCCACCTGCTGACACGTCATGGGAAGTGCACTTCATGTAGCTCAGGGTAAATAATTCAACGGCAGCGTCCAAAATGAATACTCGTCAATAAAGCATTACTCGCCAGATGAACTTTATTGCAACAATACACAGTTTGAATTAAACTGTAAGTGTGTCCTAACCAGACGTGACGCCGTGACACGTGATAAAAGACGTCTCTTCCATGTTAATCAGAGTTTTTATCCTATTTTAGAAATGGTTTCTATTTCAGCGACCTCGTGGCTGGAACAACAACATACAAAGTATGTGAGTATGAATATCATTTGTAGCCGTACTGAAAACCACAATTGATAATTCACCTCAGATCTTGAAAGTAAATTAAACAAAAACATTCAAACTGTAAACAGAGTATGTATTTTTAATAATGTTAAAATTATGTAATATTTATTAATTTGATTATTTATCAATTTGTTTGTGAGTGCAGTGGCTTGCAGAGGGACTCCGCCCACACTCTCTTCTGATTGGCTGTGATTTTTGACTGATACTGTCGTGTCGTTTCAGGTGTGGACAGACAAATTGCTTGTCTCTAGAATCTTATCACATCTCGTCTGGTTAGGACAAAGTGCAAGAACGATAATCTTGTGTCAATGTTTTTGTTACATGTAGGGTTGTGGTGAGTTGCAGTGAGAGACGGAGACGGACTCAGCTCATGTATCAAGCAACAGCTGGCGGTGTTTATCAAAAACAGAAAAATAACTCCAATATCACAGAGACTTCTTTTAAGAAAAATGATGACCAGCAAAAAATATTTTTGGCCAGCAAATTTGACCAAAGTTGTGACCAAAGATGAATACTGGACCCCGACTGACGGCTTGCAGCATAAACATGACTGCTCTTAGTGGTGATGTAGGTGGAATCATGTTATCGGGTGCGTCGCACCTCACACTGGCTGCGCAGACCCGTCTCCTGCAGCCGAGACCAGATGCTCTGGATGCGCCCGGCGTGTTCGGGATGCGTGTTGGTGTTTCCACACATGCACTGGTGCTTTTGCATGAGAGAGTCGTACACCAGACCTAAAGAAAAATGCACACGCAGAAACTTTCATTTAAAAGTTCAACAATCTGAATTATGTTTTAAAGTTGCACAGAGGAAGAGAGAGAGAGAGAGAGAGAGAGAGAGAGAGAGAGAGAGAGAGAGAGAGAGAGAGAGAGAGAGAGAAAGTGTCAGGATGGAGCGATGCACCTGTGGTAAAGTGAGCTTTGGAAGGCTGTTCCTGTGCGCTGATGAACGAGGCAGACGCAGGAGATGACTGGGCTCTGGAGAGGGGGCGGTGCCCAGGGAAACTGATTGACGCACCAGCCGCCTCCATTGATGCCTGGTAGTTTCTGAGCTGATGGATCCTCTGCTGCTCCAATAGAAGGGCCTGCTACTCACACACACACACACTCTCTATAGATATGTGCACTGACAACAACCACAAGAGGGCGACAGAAACTGCAAACACACCATCTCTCCCCTTGAACTCCAGGTGTTTCTCTCACCTGTTTGAAGAGCAGCTCTGTCTCCTCCTGTCTCTGCTCCTCTGTGAGATCAGGAGGTTCCTGTTTAATGGAGACGTTCATGAGAAGTGTTTCCGTCTGTGTGGCGTCCTGCTGCTCTCGCAGCTCTTCCTCCGTCTCTTCTGGGTGACTCTGGTGCTGCCGATCACTCGGTTTACTCAACATCTAACAGACAGCCAGGCAGAGAAAAGATAAATCATTGTTTCACGGTACACTGCTAATGCTGAAAACATATTGAGTTTATTAGTTGTTTAGCAGATACCACAGCGACTTGCATTGCATTAAAGGTCTGCATGTTATCATTTCACGAATTCCCTGGGAATCAAACCCATGACCTTGCCGTTGCTAGCTCCACTCTACTTTTTAACTGTTTTCCACTGTTTCACCATGGTTTCTTGCACAGTTTCCGGGTGTTTGCCTCAGTTAGACAGGCAAGACAACTGCTCTCCATTCAGGACAGTGAGAAATAAAGTCTTGCCTTGACCGCTGAGTGAATGGGTTCAATCAAGGGTGTAACGAAGAGCAAGCGGGACTGACAAGAACGGTTTATTCAAAGTGACCTGCAGCGCATGAATCAAGAAAAAATGTAACACTGAAAAAGCTCCAGCTGAAGTCCTGCCGTCACGGCTGCCATATCCCAAATCAAAGGCCCGAGCTCATGAACGCCAGAGGAACATTATTAATGTCAGAGCCTCTTTTGTTGCCTCATCTTTATCTTTTCTTTAAAACAAGCATTTCTATTTTCCCAGAGTGAGAAGAAGCTTCCGGCCGGAGACCAGCTGCCCGAAAGACTGATGTTCAGTAGCACGAACACTTGGAAGGTTTACCTCAGGATCCACAGCAAGAGCCAATCACACTCCAGTATTCTGCCCACAAGATCTCTTTCTAGCGACGCTGCAGAGCAACATTGAACAAGCCTGTTCTGCCAATATGAAACCTTGACCTCATCTGGCCGCATCTCATGTGGATCAAGTCAAGTCAAGTCACCTTTATTTATATAGCGCTTTTTACAATGTAGATTGTGTCAAAGCAGCTTTACATTGATAACTGGTACATTATTTGGCTGCACAGCAGCTCTTAAAGAATAGTGTCAATGCAGGCAGATCAAAGCACTGTTGAATATCAAATGTCAAGTCAAATGTCAAGTGTCCCCAACTAAGCAAGCCAACTAACATTCAGCAGAATTTCACAGCCGATTTCACAGGTGGTTTAAGACTAATGATTTCCTGCACACTAGCTTCAGACGCCTAATACCCTGTACGATCTACTTTTTAAGTGAATTGTATTACAGACATTACAGACATTAAATCTGTCATGGTAGGAAAAGGGTGAAAAGTCTGATCTCTGACCTTGTTGATGTGAAGCTGCTGGAAGTGCTGCTTGTGTTTCTCCAGGAACTGCTGGTGCTGCTGTTGGACGACCAGCTGCTGGAGCGCCTGACTGCTCTGAGGCAGAGGAGCCGACTGCGTGCGTCCGAGCGGTCGGTGCTGCCGCAGCTTCTGCAGGCACGGAGACTGCAGCGCAGCCGATGCCATACCTGCACAGAACACATTCAGAGCACACACACTCATGACGGCTGGATTATCGGAAGCCTCCAAAAGCACTTGACATTGAAAAATACGTTCATTCATTCAGGTTTCTCCACAGACGTCACAACCGTCCATGCGTGGCCGACCTGGCAGCTGAAAACGGCTTTGGCTCTGCCAGGTCTCGGAGCGGTTCATTGTTTCACTCCTGCTCCCATTCAGGGAATTAGAGACGTATTCTTCTGGGCCTGCGCGAACAAACTTCGTTGGCACGCGGCGCTGGCACAAAGACAGACCCGTCGCTTCGTGGCACACCGTGTTCCTCAACTCTGACCTCCTGCCGTGAGCGACTCGGAACACTGATCTAATTAACTGGAGGGACCCCAGACTCGGCCACGGTTATGAAGAGTGGCCTGTTCACACATCTCAAGGTTTATGTAATGCTTTCGCTGCGGCCCTGGGAAACGCTCAGCGACAAATGCACAAATCAAGAGGTATGTAATGGACTGCATCATCTTTACAAATCCAAAGAGCTCTACTCACCTGCGGCTAAAGGACTCGGTGGGGCTGACTGCTCCAGAAGGACCATGTGCTGCAGCAGTGCATTGTGGGAGTTTGCAGTGTCTGAATTGCTAAGGAATGACGGAAGGTGAGAGGAGGCCAGGAATGGAGTGCTTATGGGTAAACCAGTCACGGACAAACGTTCACTGTCTGGCTGGGTAGACGTCACCTTGTTGAAGAAATGATAAAATGAAACTCAATCTTTTCCTAAGCATCACATAACAAAGCAAAAGGAAGACGAGCGCTGACCAAACCAGTGCAGAGCTCAAACACACGTCTCAGATTGATCGTGACCGTTTCTCACACACAGATCAGATTGGCATTAACTGAATAATATTTCTTCATTAAAGTTTTACACTCTAATTAGTACGTTTATGTTCCAGTAAAAATATCTAAACATCCTTTAAAAAACAAATCCAAAACTGAGTCAAATCAGATGACTTCAGAGCATCTGTTGTGAATTAAGTGCGTTTTTCTAAACCACTGTAACAAAACTTTTCTAAAAGCACAAACAATTTCAATTTATGCTTAGAGCAAGAGAAAACTATCTGCTTCTAGTTTGCTAATCGTTTCTAGAAATATTGTGTGAAACTTTTTCTGTTTTTATGTCAAATAAATGTATCTCATTTTAAGGATGCTAGGAAGGAAGCATATTATTACTAGTAAGCAAGACAAAAGTAATGGACAGAGGGATTTTTGGCAGCCGTGTTTGAATACTCACGTTGTTGGTAGCGCTGGCGGGCAAACCCAGGGTGATGTTGGGTAGTGAAGGAGACGTGTAGAGCGACAGCTGACTGACCGAATCACGAGCAGCTGGCCTGTGAGACGACTGGAGCACATTTATATTTACATTTTAGCCAAAGTGACTTACAATAGAGGAACATAAGCAACTTGTCATAGAGGCAGCAGTATTCATAGTGCACAATGTCAGCTTTATTAGAAAGACAGACTAGGAAACAAGCTAGAGCAGAGGTGAAAAGAACAGAAAAAGATGATTTCTTTTAGTGTGTGTAATACACAATGTTCTTCTGTGTTTTTCAGTCCTGATCCTGAGGATGCGCAGCACTTTTTGACATTTTATACGTCTCCCTTATTTAACATTTAACTTATTTAACACCATTTAGATCATCAGTGTGACAGACAGACTGTGCAGACAGACACACACACCTGAAAAACACACACACACACACACCTGAAAAACACACACACACACACACACCTGAAAAACACACACACACACACACACGAGTCTCACCTCGGTCGCACTGATGCCGTTTTCGCACAGGTTTGCGTGAGAGCTGTTGTTTGGGGAACTGGGTCCTGAAGCAGGAGCGCTGCTACATGACGAATCTACAGACCAGCAGAAGAAGAGAAAGACAGGAGTTTGTCTGTGTGAAAACACTCAGGTGTCTGTGTCAGCGAGCATGAGCGCGTCTCTCGCATCACCTGTCATGTCCAGAGAGCGTTTCTTGAGCGCACTGATGGGACTGTCTTTGCGGCGCAGTAACGGGCTGCTCCTGCGCTCCGACACCTTCTGCTTCAGCCGAGAACGCAACTTCAGGTTAGGCTCAGACGCTGCAAAGACAACAGGGAACTGCTTATACAAGCGGCCTCACAGAGTGCATGCTTCATTCAGAATGAGGTTTTGTCAACCACTAGTGATACTAGAATTACTAGAGAGAGATTCTGTAAGAAGCATCACAGACCAAACAAACATTTGAAATAAGCATCATTATAGCACATACAGAGCAACATCACATCTCATGAAGGCGATGACTTCAGTAAATACATTCCATTCACAGTTGCACATCAGACACTGATGAAACAGCATTTGTCCAGCATGAACAGCAGTGAGTTATTACAGCAAAGCAACACTTCTTCACCACAGAAAGGGTCAGATCATGATGTGTAACATTCTCTCAGTTGAGAAGGTGATCAACAGTTTGCAGTCAGTGCATGTGACAGACGTCATTCTCCACCCTGCAGCAGATTTACCGCCGTGTGACAATCTGAAAGAAAAGGCCGCGCTGTCGATTCATTCAGCGTTACTGGAAATGATGCTCATGGCTCAGACGGCCTGTGAAATACAGGAGGCTCAACGAACGGCTTTCCATTAACATAAGCAAATTCCACAAATGCGTCACTCGATGGGAAAACCACAGAGAATGAATCAGGTTATTGAGGAGAGCTGCTGCTCGTGACGAGACATTTGATCATTTCCAGCTACAGGAGAGTTTCATCTTATATCGGTGTAGAACGGCAGAAGCTGCTGTCTGTGGCAAAACACACGCTAACTGCCGTCTACAGCGAGATCATGTTCCATTAGCTCACACACACACACACGCGTTTGTTTTTGTGAATTGTGGGGACATTCAATAGGCGTAATGGTTTTTATACTGTACAAACCGTATTTTCTATCGCCCTACACTACCTCTACCCCTAAACCTACCCATCACAGGAAACTGTGCACATTTTACTTTCTCACAAAACCTCATTCTGTATGATTTATAAGCCTTTTGAAAAATGGGGACATGGAGTAATGTCCTCATAAGTCACCCTCTGTTGTAATACCTATGTCATTATACAAATTTGTGTCCTGATGTGTCACAAAAACACACACACACTCACAATCACACACACACTCACACACACACACACACACACACACACTCTCTCTCTCACACACACACTCACAATCACTTACACACACTCTCACACTCACCTCGCGCACACTCACACACACGCACACACACTCTCACAATCACTTACACACACTCCTGCACACTCACACACACACGTGCACACTCACACACACACACACTCTCACAATCACTTACACACACTCTCACACTCACTCGCGCACTCACTTACACTCACTTGCACTCACACACACACACTCTCACAATCACTTACACACACTCTCACATTCACTCGCGCACTCACTTACACTCATTTGCACTCACACACACACACTCACACATACTCACACACACACACACACACACACACACTCTCTCACAATCACTTACACACACTTGAGCACACTTACACTCACACACACACACACACACACACACACACATACTCTCACAATCACTTACACACACTTGAGCACACTTACAGTCACACACACACACACACACACACACACAGGAATGCTCTCCTGACGGCCAGAGTAAACCATGGCTAATCTCCAGCAACGGCTTCACCACTAAGTGAATAATTATACGGTACAAGCAGTGCCGGCGACGCTTCTTCTGAAGGGTTCGGATCCGTTCATGACAAAAGTCACTCAAGACAGGATTCTCACCAAAACAGAGCCCTTATTTCTGTCACCCTGCAAAAGGACTGATAACAACACACAATAGAATGAGGTGATATATATTTCTCATCTCTGCAGTGAGCCCCACGCGTCTCCTGCATCCGCTTCAAATACTTGACAGAATGAGAGTGTTTGTATTGCATGAAGTACCTGTTTTGCGCAGTGGAAAGTCTTTGGAGTCGTAGACGCCCATGGCAGGGTGGTTGTAGTTACTAGCGGTGGTTTGAGGAGGGGAGCTCTGATCTAAAGAACTGTGCTGAGTTTTCCTGATCAGAGAAAGAGACAGACAGAAAGAGGAAAGCAGTAATCAAAAAGCAAGTGATGAGAAAAACATGAACATGATGAACTGATACAGGTCATAGTTTCTCCAGTTTCAACATCAGAGTAAAAATCAGCAGCGTGAATCATTGTAAATATACACAGCGAGTAGTGAACACGATCCTGACACATGGGTTGCAGGTTTAACTCCACATTCCCCATCTGCTCTCACCTGCCTGACACATTAACGCCAATAAGCCAATGAGTAAAATGATAAAAACATAATCGTTGACATATCCTGATGAAGGCTTTCAAACTAAAACTTGTACCAACACCGTGATACACAAGAAAGGTTTTTTCAAGTGTTGCTGAATCCCTCTTCACTTTCTTCAAAAACATAATTGTTTAGAAATGAATCTTGGTGATGAATATACATTTACATTTAGCTGTGCTGATGAAAACTGACACTAAACTGACATCACAGGAACGTGACAAACTTACAGATGGTGTCGAGACCTTTAACCTTTGCCAGTCAGTGATTCTGAACGCTGGAGTCACAGGGTTAACCACTCCTGGTGAAGGTGTGAAAGACTAGTCTGTATGGATCTGATCTAGTCACCTTTGCCACTCTGATTGAAATGTTTTGATCAGTTTTAGCCTGAATAACTAACAGTGTGAGCATCAATAACTACAGCAAATGTTCTTAGATCAGAAGTTGTGCTGTGCGAGACGCGTCTCAACCGTACCAGTAGCACGGGTTATTGGAGATGCAGTGGTTGAGACTGCGCTGAGCGAGCGCTTTCTTTTTATTCAGAACGAACTCCTGCAGGCGCATCTTCACCTCAGTACTGGCCACTGCACCTGTTCACAGCAAAGCACAGGAATTACGAAAGCTCCACGCACCGACGCCATCAAAGAAAGCCTGATCACCGTTTGGTTTAGATTTCACTGTAATGGATGTCTATTATTATTGCCATCAAATGGATTCTCTAAATTAGAGTTACAACAGTGAAAAACAGTGACGTCACACTCAGAGCGGTTACGTAATGAACTCACTCTCCTGTCCGCGCTCTTTGTTCTTGAGGAGCTGAAGCTTCTGCTCGCGCTGCTGTTTCTCCAGCTCCTGCTCCAGACGGTGCTGCTCCATCTTCCTCTGATGCTCCAGAAGCTCCTGCTGATGCTTGAGGGCCAGAAGCTCCTGCTGATGCTGATGAGAGAAACACACGCACAGGTGAACAGGTGCAGCGGTTACAGCTCAGGGACAAGGACAGTATTTGTCAGGATCATAACCAGCAAGCAGCAATTCATGACCCATCACCACTGAGCAACAAACCTGCACAAACGGGCATCTATATTATATGATTCACACACCGAGCATCACATGAAGACATCTCAATGCATCACATGACATTTATTAAGTAGTCAGTGACTTCTGAGAACATTTCTATCCTATCTGGAGGAACCTGAGGTGAAGGATCAGTGCTGATCATCCATGAACTCTCAACAGACTTTCACACACTTCTGATTAGCAACTCTGAGCTTTAATCACTAGATCCACTGATGAAAGGAACGAGTCCGGACCTTCATGTGCTCCTGTAGCTGGGCCTCATGTTGCCGTGAGAGCTGTTCGTGCTGCCGCTGGAACTCAGCGATGAGGAGCTGCCGCTGCACCTGCTGCTTGTGTTTGAGCGCCAGAAGCTCCTGCTGCAGCTGCTGCTCACGGCGCGTCGAATCCAGAGCCGGAGATGCTTCCACGCGCAGGTCCATGGGGATGGCGGCAGGAGGAACCCGCACGGGCAGAGCCGAACTCAATTCCACTGCAGAAAACAAGACAAAAACACAGTGTCGAGACGAGAGCAGAGTCCGGGCTCTAACAGGCGGAGAGCTGGACAGATACAAGAGACGCGACCAGTGGAAACTCCATCTAGAGTTGTGCCTCAACACACACAAAATGATGCTCTTGGGAAATTAACAGTGTGGCACTTTTCAAGAATTTGCTTTCATGTTCAAATAACTGCAGTGCAGAGGTTACAACATTAGAGCCACAATACACAACCACACACTAAATCCCACACGAGTGATGTGTTCATGTGTCCGTCTCTGTCATGATGACGTTAACTTCACTGGTGTAGAGTGTTGACGAGCAGAATTACAGAACACTACTGACAAACAAGCAGCAGCACAATCAAACGCATGTGGAGACAGACTACTAGCACTACACACACACACATACACACACACACACACACACACACACACACACACAGGCGCGCGCGCACAGGCACGGGCATGCACACACACACACACACACACACACACACACACACACACACACACAGATGAGTCACATGATCATGATCAGATCAGCAGCACTGAAACCTCAAATATGAAGTATAATTAAGAGCAAAAACCACATGAAAACAAAAAGTAACTCAAGAAAACGGACAAAACCAAACACACTCATGACATGTGAAGAATAAAGAGCAGTGGCACACGTCACAATGAAGCGGAGCTCACCAGCCCGTCTGTGTGTGTCTGAGGCACAGCTCCTGTCTGCCTCCGCTGCAGTCTGTCTCTAACTAACACACTGATCTTCAGCGCGCGGCTGTCTCTCTGACTCTGATGACATCACAGGGTCGTCCCAGAGCAAACATGACATGCTCTTCTCTCATATGGAGACTGTTGACACACACACCTCACCCCCCTCCACTTATGTGTTTCAATGTTACACCCTCATCTGCTTCTGTAAAGCATGACGTGCTGTGCATGAATCCAGCAGATATGCAATCTGAAATGTAAGAGTTTAATTTTAAAGTCACATACACAGAACACACATCACATTCAATAGCTATTGCTAATCAGTCATCAGAAATCAAGACTAAAGACGGACTTTACAGATGAGCACAAAAAGAAATCTCACTAAGGGTTTTTGCTCATTTCAGAGATAAAAGATGTCCGGCCAAAATAAAACACCTCTTCTTATGCGAGTGAGTAAATACTGATACTAGCATCCATGTTGAGTTTTAGTTACGTAAGCGCATTCCTACATTCAGTAATTCACTAATGGGTTTTGGAGCAGGTAGACAAACTTGCTGCCAAGAGCAGAGCGTCCAGACAGTCTCGCAGCAGTGCAGCTTTGATGAGCTCTCAAAAGCTTCGTATTGCATCAAGCCTCCGACTGACCACAGATAAAACAAAGTCTTCCCTGCAAATCAGACATTTCAGACCGACAGCCATCAGTGATCTTCAGTGAGACGCACTAAACAGCCAATGCTTCATTCTCAATCCCTCCTGCTAGATATTCTTCATCTTATGGCTTATTTTCAGCTTTAGACATGAAGTGATGAATCAGGACACCGTGAGATCAGTGACACGTACGTCTCATCCGATTCAAGACTATTTCACAGACCCTCAGAGATCAAATGATCAGCAGCAAAGGCATCTTTATACTTTACATAACCATGTACTTCATAAACTGATCTGAAATGATGGCTGCCCCAACGCTCAAAGCAACATCATTTGGACATTTAGACCTTTTAGACCTTTCAGCTTTCCAGGATTTTGGGATTGTTGTGTTGCGAAACAATCCCTCGCATCATCATTCGTGCTCACAATACGTCTGTCACCTTAAGGGCTCAACGCTGCATGTCGTCCATCTCGTCTCAGTCTCTCTTCTAGTTATGAGCTCCACCGCCATGCCGCTTCATATTCCTGGGCTATTTTTGTCCCACAGTGCCGCAGCACTGTGGTTTTGATGTGTGCCTTCCTGATGGTTTGATCTCTGCTCGTTAGCGCTAATGGATGTTCTGTGAAATGCCCGATGTCATTTGTGTCAGGAGATCTGTGAAGACTAAGCTAAAAGGAACTAAACAAGTGGCTAAACTATTGAGCGAGTCACAACATTAATGAGCCATTAGAACCAGCGAATAAAGAAACACCTTAATTTCTGCAGGAAAGGGTAAAGACAGAAATACATGTTCTACAGATTGTGTTTTGTGTGTTGTGAGATGTGTCTCTAGGACGTGAACCTGCTCACAGCAGATTTTAGCTGCTGCATCACTGCTTTTGTTGGCATCTTTAGTTGCTCTGCAAACTGTACAAACTTACTGTTGTGGTCGAGTACAATCACACACACACACACACACAAGAGGTGTGTGTTTCATTCATCAGAGGTGAGCTGGTTTGGACAAGCCCTGCCGAGAGTCCTACACAACCCTACGTGCTTGTCCTCCAGCCCACGCCGCACAACGCATTTCCAACGCATTACAAACTAAGGGACGAGGGGCACAGCGCATTTTTTGGTCACCGAAGCAGAACAAAGAGCTTAGGTTGTTTATTCCTTAATATGCATCAATCCACCATCATCTCTGATGTATTAGCAGACATAACACCATGTCCAGGTGATGATATTAATAGGTCACACTCACAGAGCATTTAAACATGACTTTAAAACATGATCGACATGATCTAGTGATACGCTATCTACATGAAGACTGAACACAAACACAGGAAGACGCAACAAAACAGAGCTGGTTTAAGCGTTATTGTAATTTTCATGCTGCTGTTTTGAAACCATAATACTCGTCTGTCTCCATCTCTGTACGCCACCTAAGACCTCATCTATAATTCAGTGCGCTAAATCAAGGCGTTACGCTGGGATGAAATGAATATATCAAGCAGACTATGTCTCTTCCAAAGACAGCATTAAAAGTGCTGAGAACATGAAACACACCAACAGACACAACAGATAAAGTCACAACACGTTTGAATGATCTGTGTGATGCACTGAACTGATTCACAATCATCCAGTTTTGGAAAAATATATATGAAAGTACACTGAATAAATGTCCTCACAATGCTTCACTAGCAGCTGGCAGATGAACAGTGGAGAGTCTAATAATAAAATCTGTCTAATTTGACTAGATTCTACCAAATGACAGATGAATTTGTGCCAAAATACTTAGTTTGACTGGACACACACAGACTTTGAGACCAACAACTAGAAATAAGGGAAGCGTGTTTCCTCCATTCAGAATGTAAAGAATTTATTCGTCTGTTCTAAGTGGTGTCCGCAAAATAATATAGGTTTCATAGATAATTGGAAAAGTTTTTGGGGCAGACCTGACCTGTTAAAAAGAGATGGTATTCATCCCTCCCGGGATGGTGCTGCTCTTCTCTCTAGTAATATGGCACATAGTCTTAGAACTGAAACATGACAAACTGGGGCCCAGGTCAGAAAGCAGCAGACAAACTGGCTAAACCGACCGTCTGCTAGCTGCCTCACGTTACAGAAGTCAGAAAATTCAGATAACTCTCAACACATAGAAACTCTTACACCTAGATATTTTCAAATAGAGACTGTGTCTGTACCCCGAATTAGTAAAAACAAAAAACTTCCAAACCCATTTAATGGTAAAAATTTAATTGATGTTCAACAAATAAAAAATAGAGATAATAATGCTAAACAAATGATAAAACTCGGGTTGTTAAATATTAGATCCCTTTCTTCAAAATCACTTATTGTTAATGATATTATCAAAGATAATAATCTAGATGTGCTGTGTTTGACAGAAACTTGGCTAAAACCGGACGATTACATTACTTTAAATGAGTCTAGTCCTCAAGGTTATGATTATCGACACAATGCCCGTCAGAAAGGCAAAGGGGGAGGTGTTGCTGTAATCTATAGTAATATTTACAGTATTAGTCAGAAGTCTTTCAAATATAATTCCTTCGAAACTATGGTACTTTACGTAACATTATGTAAGTTGACATTTGTGCTGGCTACTGTATACAGGCCACCAGGACACAATACAGACTTTATCAAAGAATTTGCTGACTTTCTATCAGAGTTAGTACTAGCTGCAGGTAAAGTCCTTGTTGTTGGTGATTTTAATATTCATGTAGATAATAAAAAAGACGCATTAGGATTGGCATTTGCAGATATTCTAAACTCTATTGGTGTTAGACAACATGTGTCAGGACCCACTCATTGTCATAATCATACTTTAGATCTAATATTGTCACATGGAATCGATATTGATGCTGTTGAAATTCTGCAGCAGAGTGACGACATCTCAGATCATTATCTAGTCTCGTGTATACTACATTTAGTCAAGGCGGCTAAACTGCCTCCATGCCATAAATATGGTAGAACCATCACTTCTACCACTAAAGATTGCTTTATAAATAATCTTCCTGATCATTTTCATCGCCTTAGCATACCAGACAGCTTAGAAGACCTCGATGTTGCAACAGAAACTATTGCCTCTGTCTTTTCCAGCACATTAGACTCAGTTGCTCCTTTGCGTTTAAAAAAGATTAAGGAAATTAATCCAATGCCATGGTACAATGACTACACTCGGGCCCTAAAGTTAGCAGCCAGAAAAATGGAGCGCAGCTGGAAGAAATCAAAACTAGAAGTATTTCATATTTCGTGGAGAGAGAGAATGATTGAGTACAGAAAGGCCTTAAAATCTGCTAGATCTGCCTATTTTTCAAAACTCTTAGAAGAAAATAAACACAACCCTAGGTATTTATTTGATACAGTGGCTAAATTAACAAGAAATAAAGCTTCAACTTCTGATGTTTCCAAAGAGCACAGCAGTAATGACTTTATGAACTTCTTTACTTGCAAGATTGATAATATTAGAGAAAAAATAATAACCATGCAACCGTCTACTACAGTATCGTGTCAGATAGTGCATTGTAGTGTCCCTGAGGAAAAATTCAATTCATTTACTGCTTTAGGAGAGGAAGAATTGTCTAAACTTGTTAAATCATCAAAATCAACAACATGTATGTTAGACCCTATACCGACTAAGCTATTGAAAGAAATGCTTCCAGAGGTCATAGACCCTCTTCTCAATATCGTCAATTCATCTTTATCATTAGGATACGTACCAAAAACTTTTAAGCTGGCTATTATTAAACCTCTTATTAAAAAACCACAACTTGATCCTAGAGAATTAGTCAATTACAGGCCGATCTCAAATCTCACTTTTCTGTCAAAAATACTAGAAAAGGCAGTATCATCACAGCTATGTTCCTTTTTAGAAAGAAATGGTATCTGTGAGGATTTCCAGTCAGGATTTAGACCGTACCATAGTACTGAGACTGCTCTCATTAGAGTTACTAATGATTTGCTCTTATCATCAGATCGTGGTTGTATCTCTCTATTAGTGTTACTGGATCTTAGTGCAGCATTTGACACTATTGATCACAATATTCTTTTAAATAGACTCGAAAATTATGTTGGCATTAGTGGAATTGCATTGTCATGGTTCAAATCATACTTATCTGACCGTTATCAGTTTGTAGTAGTAAACGAAGACATGTCATATCGATCACAAGTTCAATATGGAGTACCACAAGGCTCAGTACTAGGACCGTTACTGTTCACTCTGTACATGCTACCCTTGGGAGATATCATTAGGAAGCATGGCGTTAGTTTTCACTGTTACGCTGATGATACTCAGCTCTATATTTCTTCGCGCCCTGACGAAACTTACCAATTCACAAAATTAACGGAGTGCATAGCTGATATAAAAAATTGGATGACCAGTAATTTCCTACTACTAAATTCAGAAAAAACAGAGATTCTAATTTTTGGACCAAAAACTTCTTCACGTAATAACCTAGAATATTGTCTAACACTTGATGGCTGCTCTGTTAAGTCTTCGTCGTCAGTTAGGAACCTAGGTGTGCTCTTTGATACCAATCTTTCATTTGAAGGCCATGTTACTAGCATCTGTAAAACCGCATTCTTCCATCTTAAAAATATATCTAAACTACGACATATGCTCTCAATGAAAAATGCAGAACAGTTAGTTCATGCGTTCATGACCTCAAGGCTAGATTACTGTAACGCTCTACTGGGTGGTTGTTCTGCTCGCCTGATAAATAAACTACAGCTCGTACAAAATGCAGCAGCTAGAGTTCTTACTAGAACCAGGAAGTATGACCATATTAGCCCAGTTCTGTCAACACTGCATTGGCTTCCTGTTAAACATCGTATAGATTTTAAAATCTTGCTAATTACTTACAAAGCACTAAATGGTTTAGCTCCCCAGTACCTGAGCGAGCTCCTAATTCATTATAGTCCTTCACGTCTATTGCGATCTCAGAATTCAGGCCAGCTGATAATACCTAGAATATCAAAATCAACTGCAGGTGGTAGATCCTTCTCCTATTTGGCACCTAAACTCTGGAACAATCTTCCTAGCATTGTTCGGGAAGCAGACACACTCTGTCAGTTTAAATCTAGACTAAAAACGCATCTCTTTAACCTGGCATACACATAACACATTACCAATTTATATTTCCAAATCCGTTAAAGGATTATTAGGCTGCATAAATTAGGTCAGCCGGAACCGGGAACACTTCCTATAACACCTGATGTACTCGTTACATCAGAAGAAGAATGGCATCTACGCTAATATTAGTCTTTCTGTTTATCCCGAGGTTCACCGTAGTCAACCGGATCCGGGCCGTATCCAGGTGAGACCAAGGACCTGCACCTTGACACGACCACAACGCAGCCCTGAAGTATCAGCAGAGATTGAGTCAACTAGATCATCCCCTGTGAAGGCCTCATCGACACGACAGCCACGACACAGTTCCTCAACAACCGTCCATACCGGCGTGATGAATACGATCCTCAATTGGATGGAACTGAAATAAATACTTTTAATGTTGCGATCCTATTGGACTTATGATAGCAACCTGAATTGTAACAAAGCACTGTTGGCCAGAGGAGAACTGGCACCCCGACTAAGCCTGGTTTCTCCCAAGGTTTTTTTCTCCATTTTAACACCAATTTGCCACTTGTCTGCCACCTGATGTCACCTGATGGAGTTTGGGTTCCTTGCCGCTGTCGCCTCTGGCTTGCTTAGTTGGGGACACTTGACTTGACATTTTGATATTCAACAGTGCTTTTGATCTGCCTGCATTGACACTATTCTTTAAGAGCTGCTGTGCAGTCAAACAATGTACCAGATATCAATGTAAAGCTGCTTTGACACAATCTACATTGTAAAAAGCGCTATATAAATAAAGGTGACTTGACTTGACTATCCACAACTGTATAATTGATTGTATTTTAATATTTGTATATATCATGTTTTTACTTGGTTGAGGATCACTGCAGCTGGAGAAACGCCATGAAATGCTTCCGTTACCTGTGGGAATGTGGTCAAACGCCGACGGCTTCAAAAGCTCCACAGTCTGATCCATCTGAGAGTCTGAGACAAAAAGACAGAGACAGAACATGATTCAATGGCAAAATATTCTCCACTGTTATTCGGGGGAAATACATGTTTTGCAAGCAACACATAAATCAAAAATATTTCATATTTTCAGTAGATGATCAACCAGTGGAGAAAAAAAAAAAAAATTCTACCTCTCTAACATTGAGATATTTCACCTTTTACCTGAAAACACACAGTGGTGGTGGTTATTGTTCGTTAAACTTAAACTGGTCAAACTGGTAAATAACAGTGTAAATGAGGAGTAAAGCAGCCATTGCAACAGCGACCCCCCCACCCCCACCCGCAGCAGATAGTAATTACAGAGAACATGAAAAGGCTTTTCACTTCTTCACAGCAGCCCAACACAGTAAGACACGGCTATAAATAACCCCTGAGAGAGAGACAGAGAGAGGGAGGGATGGATGGAGGCAATGGCATGAAGCAGTACAGCGGGAGTCATCAGTATGCAAGCAGACACAGACTGGTTTTCTCCTTCCAATGAGACACGCAACACAACATACTGAGCTGAGCCGGTCTTCAATCTCAGTTAAATATCTGGTTATTTTTACCAGCGATCGTTGGCATGATATTTACTAGCTCATTAACCTTGATTCCTTTGTAACGCAAGAGCAGAAGCACTGACATGGGTTTCCATCCAGATAAGGAGAAAAATAACAGGCAATTTCCCCAGGGCTGCAAATCCTCCACAAGCTTCTATTTTTGGGAAATTTCTAAGGACTAGACAACCCCTGGAAACTACTTTGATGTTCATCTAATTAGGCCCCATCGCAGCCGCGCGCATCAGGGAATTCTGTTTATATGCGAGCATCTATTTTTAGAAGGACGCAGCCCAGGTGCAGCTTCGTCTCAGATCCGCCGCTGTCTCCAGCTGAGCCCGATTGTGTTTGCTTTTTGGAAAACAGTACAGTTCATAAAAACAAGGCTGATGATGAACTGTAATAGTTAGGGTAAAAAGAGAGTTCAATGTTAGTATTTACATGAAATAAGACGTTAGCATTTAGAACAAAATATAGCAGGACCCAAATAAGCCGACTTCATCCACCCAGAAAAAGCCAGTCTGATGATGCATCTTATATACTGCTCTGAACAAATGAGCCAATCGTGCAGTAAATGGTAAATGGACATGTCAGGGTTGCGACATGCAGATGATTATAGTGCAATACAAAAGGCTAAACTTCTTTTAACTTCTTTTAACACATGGAATTTTCAGTCAAACCTGATGGTCAATGCAAGAAACTGCTGCAAAAGAAAGGCTATGAGCGCATCAGAAGTGAAAGAGGACAAACCTCTTCAGTCAGTCAAACACAATGAGCAGCTAAAGAAGTCTGTAACTACAGATAGATCCAACCTCCTCCCAAAGCAGCACCAAAGTGGGCTGAAAGGTGGTGATGATTCTAGGGGCTCACCAACTAGATATGCAACTTTATATAAATAATCAATCTAAGGAGATTTGTGGGGCTGAGGGGCTCCATTAATCTAAGGTTTAAAAAAAAGGGTTAGCACATTATTCCAGAATGTAGCGTATTTTCCCTCCATATGGATCAGCCCGAGCCCAAGAGTAGACAAGAGTTGCCACTCTGTTCCAAAAGACCAAACAGACAAAAAAAACTTGTAGACTAGTGATTTGCATGGGAAATGCAATGCTCAAGCTCATATGAGGAACACACACAGCCTGAAATTGATCCTTGAAACTGATATGCTGCGGTTATTTAAACCAAAATGACTAAATGGATCACTTTGCATGCCAATGTGTTGGACTACTAACTTGATAAGAGAGCTGTGGTTACGCATCACCCCATACAGCAACAGGTATGAAACCTGAGCTCCATTTCATAGAGCAAAGCACCTTCAGAAAACCACAAGACAATAAAACTACATGTCAGCCTTGTTGTAGTCATGAAAATGACAGCACAACTGAGCAAAGTTTCCTAAGCGGTATGCAAAAAGGCAATTTCCAACACAAACATTTAACCAACTACTGAGCAGCTGCTTTTGTCCACAGCAACATCTTTTAAACCAAAGGGTTTGACTGCAACATTAAACTGAGAGCTGATGTTTGCTGGCAGGAAAAGAATTGAAGGTGGCCATATGTCCTGATGCTGTGGTTAGGGTGGATTATTTTGTCCCCAAGTCATACTGATGTGACAAACACACACACACGTTTGAAACACAGCCACTCTGTCAGAGGGTCACCACGGGCAAATCCAGCTGATGTGACCCAAAGAAACAGCGCTCACAAAGGCCTCCTCCACACTCCTCCAAGGCAGACTAACAATCAGACTTTGTTCTCGGTTAGAGTTTAAAGGGTTAGTTCACCCAAAAATGAAATTTCTGTCATTAATTCCTCTCCCTCATGTCGTTCCACACCCGTAAGACCTTCGTTTATCTTCAGAACAGAAATTAAGATATTTTTGATGAAATCCGAGAGGTATATGACTCGTCCATAGACAGCAATATAATCAACACTTTCAAGGTCCAGAAAGGAACTAAAGACATCGTTAAAACAGTCATGTGACTGCAGTGGTTCAACCTTAATGTTATGAAGAGACTTTTTGTGCGCAAAAACAAAACAAAAATAACCACTTTATTCAACAATCTCTTCTCTTCTGTGTCATTATCATATGTTGTTTACGTCCAGCGCTTTCAGGTTCTACGTCAGAATGCCGACTCATTATTGGCCGGCTCCTGTGTGCTTCGTGCTGATCACGTGATCGGTTTTGGCCAATACTGAGCCGCCGTTCTGACGTAGAACCTGGAAGCGCTGAGAGCAGAAAGCAGTGGCCAACATCCATTTAAAAGGCTAACGTGCATTCTGTGCTCAAAGTCCATTCATCCGGCCTCTGGTACACTAGAGCAGCTCCACATTCTTATAATTAAAGATGGCACAGAGTCATTAGTTGCAGGCAAAACAAAACTCTCATGCCAGTTATGAACAGGAGTCCAATTCATTTGGTAAATGTTTTGTTATATTAATGTACACTCACAGAGAGACGCCATAAAAAGATTTCACTCTTGAAAAAAATGAGACGAGAATAAATAGTTTGTGTGTCATATGTTGCTTTGATTATACATGACAGACTTAAAAAGATGCTAGAAAAAAAAAAATGACAGTGACATTAATGGAGGTGATATGACTAGATCCTAACTGATCTGGGACAGATCCTGATTTAGCAACTGTGCAGTTCACTTTCCTTCAAATGGGGCAGTTGTCTGGTCTACTAATGAGATGGACGAGACAAGCGTTTCCTGAACCACAGAAAAGGAGAAAGTAACAGAATGTCCATCAGCTCTAAAAAATACCATCATCAACTCATCCTGTTAGAGCCGCACGATTCTGGATCAACTGAGATTCATGATTTTTTTTTGTTTCAAACAGCAATTCTGAACAGACAACTAAACAAAATAACATGTAATCTACCAGAGGTTCTGACGAAATGTTAATTGCTGCATTATTTAAAATGTAAAAAAAAAACAAAAAAAAAAACAGTTTGAATGAATGATTCAATGACTCACTCAAGTCTTCACTTGTTGCATTACTGAAAGTGTCAAATTACTTTCAAAAGGTGATTTCCTCTACTTTGATCACTACCGTAGAGATCAGTGTTTATATTCGAACTATCAAAACTTTTATTCCAGTTCTTCTGTGATTTATTGTAAGACTAGAATAGAATGAACTAGAATAATGATACTGTGTGGTTGAAAAGACCACGAAAAGACTGTTGAAAAGAAAGTTTGTGAAATTTGTTTCATACCTATACATGACAACGGCTCTCTCTGGCTCAGAACACAGATCTGAATGTTCGCTGTGATCATACTTGTCGAATCGCTGTCATTTAGGAATAAGATCACGTGAGTGTCTGAATCGAGATTGCGATCTTTTACAGATTAATCGTGCATCAATAATACTGTTAGCGTTTGTCTGCTACAAAACATTATACACAGCAGGGGTGTTTTGTCTGAGCTGTGTTCAAATATTATGAAACATACTGACGTTTGTTTCATCAGCAACGCTACAATGTAAGAAAATTTTAGCATTAATTTACAGTATTTTCCAGCTACAAGGCACCTAGTAACTAGTAAAATAGTTTATTGTCAGGCAATGATCATGGCTATTCTGGTAATGCTTGAACAGCCAAAAGCCATTGAGAGACATGAAAACACTGAAAAATGAAAGGACTTCTAAAAGCGGCAATTAGGCAAAATTGGGAACATACTGCATCATCACTTTAATTAGATGCAATATCATTAGGATCTTTACATCAGTGTCCGGAATGGACACAGACAAATGCCTGAAATGTCAAAGGTGGGACGGCAGTGACAGTTCCTGTGTAGACTGTAATTGGATGCTGGCAGAACATCCAGTATCTCTCTCTGCCCGCTGGCTCGCTTCGCTCTTTTGTTTGTCTGGACCGATTGCAATTAAAATCAGCAAGCTTCCATGCATGATCTGAAAACTCAGGCGCTGGGAAGCCTTTATTTGTTTGCCGCCACACCTTACAGGAGGAACTAACAGATGTGAGACGGAGCGGGGAGTCGGATGGACGGATTGGGGGGATTTGCGGGCGTCTGGAGGGACAGAGGCAAACGGCACATTTGTTTGTCTGGCGCACGTGCAGAATCCGTGCGGGTCTATAAATATCACTGAGTTAAGCTGCTGCAGCAGAACAGGCTTTCAGTGCTGAAGTGAGCGCTTAGATAAATATACACATTAGAAACAGATCAGAAAGAGGGATAAGGAGGGACGGGACTGATAAAACAGGACAATCCGAGCGCTGCAAATAAGCCTGTCACATTACGTCAGATCACATCACTGGGGAACCCTGATGGATGATGGCTGGATGAGACGGAGTTGTGCTCAATGATGTGAGAAAAGTGACAGACACAACATCCCATCATGAAAAGGAAATGAAGTAAAACAAAGCTGAATGTGACTTGCTGAGCCATGAATTTGATTTACTGGTTGATCCCCACAAATACTGCTCAATGAACATATACAGAACAGATGTGATGTGTCCCGATCTTCAAGTAGAAGGAGCTGGATGAAATATTCTGAATGATATAAATCAATCTGACTTGTGATGCTGCCTGAATCATAATCACACCGTGTTTGTCATTGGCCAGAGGAGAACTGAGCGACTGAGTCTGGTTTCTCCCAGGGTTTTTTTCTCCATTCTGTCACCTGATGGAGTTTGGGTTCTTCACACTGTCGCCTCTGGCTTGCTGACTGTACTGACACTATTGGATGAACTGAACTGAGCTGATGGTGACATCACTGTTTTATAGCTGAACTGAACTCATTTCATAATTGATGAACTTTACAGTTATTGAGCTGAACTGAATCAACACTGACTTCAGCTGATCAATGACACTATTGTCTTTTTAGAGCTGCTTTACAGCAGAATTCTGTCTGCATCATTGATCATTACTTTACTGTTTATTACTGTGAATCAATCTGTATTGTATAAAGCGCTACAGAAATAAAGCTGACTTCACAGAAGACTGAGACATCAAACGATGAGCAAAATGAGAAGAAACTCTAAACGCATGCTAAATATTACGAATATTATGCAATTCATTAAATCTCTTTCATCCACAGAGGATGTTCAGCACCTGTAAGCAGCTATTATGATCATGAAATGGCAAAAGAGATATTTCTGTTAAATGTGTAACAAAGAAAACTGTGTTTCTTAGAAACAGGAAAAATAATGAACATAAAATGATTTGTTAATTCATAAAATGCTCATTAAATCTTCACAGACCGAAAGGATGGTAAACATTTACCGCCACATTTTTGTGGTTGACAGGCACAAACACTGGCCATTATCACATTAAAACTCTAAAATAAAACTATAACCTGCCGTTACAGATCATTCTGTGGATCGGCAGCTGTGACTACAAACACTTGAGCAGATCCAAACAACTGACACTCATGAATGAACTATACACATTAACATGCTTGATTATTATTACTATAAACCACGACAATGTTTCTGTAGTGTAACTGATAGATGATGGTGTTTGAGATCACAACACTAACGGCACAGGTAAGAACAGCTGATGATCTGCGCTGTGTTTGATGGAAAACCCATTACATCATTACACAAATCCTGGATTACTGACGCTCAGGCCAGAAGATGAAACTCGTACGCAAACATGGATCATCTGTTTGCTTCGGTGAAGAAGCCTTGACCGTTTTTGTTTCTTTTCATAGACAACGGCTTTAAGTCTGGTCATCTACTCACACGCTGCAAGTGTCAAGCAGAAAAACAAAACGCAAGAAAAGCAGAAAAATGGAAGAAGTCAGAATCATAAGACACACAGAGAGACACGTACCTGAATGACTTTGGGAGGTCATGATATTTGGAGCAGCTGGTGATCGATCTGTCCCAAAAGGTCTTCAAATCTTCAGATGTAGTTCCAGAAAAGCAGCGGTTTCTGCTCCTCGTCTTGACAAATCCAACCAGCAGCTGTTAGAAAGGAGAGATCCATTAAATACAGGTCTCAAATAGCTCTTATTCACAGACTCTCCTTAGACAACAAGCCAAACATCAGTGAGAGAAACGATCAACTTCACACACATCTCACGTCTGCCATCTTTACGAACAGCGAAATTAAACGGCATCACACAAACTTAAAACATGAAGCTGTGCTTCTCTAATGAAACGGTGTGTCTCGTGGAATTTATGAATGGTTTCACATCTTCACAAAAGACCTGTGGACTGAAACAGAGACACACTTGAGCAGCTACACAACAACCACATCTGCCATTGGAAAAGAAAGTAGCAGAGTGAACTTCCTCAGTTCAAAAGGCAACGCAAACACACAGTCACACACACTCACACACACACACAGACAGACAAACAACAAAAAACAAAAAAACAAAATCACACACAGACATTTGGACATAGACAGATGGAGACACACAGACACACACACACACACAGACACACACACTGGGGAATTGCCCACAAAGGACAAATTTTTTTTTTTAATTTTTTTTTACATTTATTTATTTGAAAAGGGACCATGTACAATTTTTAACATAAATGCTTCCATTTCATGCATTGCACCAGATTTAGCCAAAGGCAAATTTTTATCAGCAGTCCTCCGGCAGGTCATCACTAACAAATGATAAAATAACAATACAAACAATTTCAAAATACAATAAAACATACATATACGCACATTCTATCAGTGTTTATTTATATGAAAAGTCCTTTTTTTATATATATATTTATATAAGCAGCGGTCTGTGTTATTATAACTCTAACCTGCTCATACGAGTCTCCATCTTGCACGTGGATGACGTCGAATTTGTTGGTTGATCAATAAATACACAAAAGTTTTACAGAAGACAGATGAGTTTAAAAGCTTTTTCATTTTACTCATATACTACAGCACAACTCCACCGGTTCTTGAACATCAACAGTTCTTATATTATCTGATATGAACTGCTGAATGATCAGTATTTATTGTTAGGATTAGGGTTCAGTGAATGAACTTTCTTTGGGATGACAGTAAGAGCAGTACAAATGGGATCAAGGTCTCTCGGATCAGCAGGTTTTGTGCGTTTCTCTCCCTCCCTAAATGACCCGAGTCTCTGCCCTCGCCAGACGGGCTCTGGAGGGTTTGGGCGGCACTGGCGGGGCTGTTTGGTGAAAGTCGGTCATGAAGCACATATATGCTAATCTGCTGTGACGGGTCTGCGTCTGAAGAGGGTGATTTCCCCATGTGGGCATTATGTTCACTCTAGGGCTTCTATTGTCCTCCAAGCAAGAAAGCGGAGCCTCATCGTGACGTCTGAACACATAATAAAGCACCATACGCCAAGTCCTGAATCAACATGTAAAGAAACAAGCCTAAAAGTGTGCAGAATAGAAGACTGCCCATAGCAGCATTAACTCGTGTACTAAACAAACATGAGGTGGAGCTTTGTTTAAATGTTTTTGTTTATGCGATTTTAAATGCATGTTAGTTGCTGTTCCTTCCAGCTGTCAAGCACCACAGCATCTGATCCTAAAACAAAAGTCACCGCCAGTGTATCTCCAATACTGAGCTTCTCCCTAAAACACCGTACGTGTGTGTGTGTGTGTGTGTGTGTGTGTGTCAGTTGAGTCATGGCAATCCTCCCTCAGCCTCATTCACAAAAAACGGCGCCTCATGTCTAACCCGCCCATCTCAAGCCACCTCACATCATTGGCCATCGCTCATTTAACCACAACAATCACACAATTCTAGTCAAAGCTGGTTTAATCTTAACCATTATGCCAATAGAATCTCAGCTGAATTCGACAGACGAGGCTTTCTTACATGGGCTCACTGCAGTGAAGGTGAATCTGTCCGATCATCACTAACGGAAGCTGCTGTAGAAACATCATTCTGTTCAAAGCAGCGATAGAATAACAAACAACTACAGCTGCGCGGTGCGCGTGATGCTTTCGGTCCGTGCGCGGAGCCGATCGTTCACTCGTTCACTCACCGTATCGCAGCAGACGCAGGAGGCTCGCGGAATCAACGGCAGACATCTGAATTCCTCCGGAAAGCGCAGAAGCGACAGAAACGCTGCCTGACAGATTCCGCCATACTGGATTTTTGATTAGGGAATCACGTGTGGCGGGACTGTACTGTAGGTCTGCGAGAGGCGGGATCATCCACGCATCACACGCGCTCGGACCTGCACGCGCGGTGACGTCACTCACACTGACGCGTAATGTTCAATACAGCATTTCTTTAACTTTTGCTGCTGAAGTATCCATGTTAATAATCATTAAGTCAAACAACATCTGTATTACGTGAGTGCGTGCAAATAGTGATTTCGTTAACGGCTGATATTGGACTATAGAATGCTTCTGGTCCTCAGCACAGGTGATCTACGGCTTCATCCATGATGCATATGGGTATATTTTCATTCAAAATTACACCATTTTCTCGGAGCTCACTGATCTGCCTTCACACAAACAGTCTGTAGTGAGAAAAAGTCTTGTCTGATGAAGCTCTCTTGATTATAGGGATCACTGTAGACATACAAGAAAACAGTTTGCTATTATACAGTCATGCTTCAACTCTTTCTATTTGAACAGCCTATGTATATTTTATTAAAGTAGAGACTTTCATTTATGTCTTTCACTTGATATTTATTAAAGTAACAAAATAAGTGACTCTTTAATGATCACAATATAACAAGGTGCACAATTATTCAACCAAAGGCACTGTGATGATAGTGTTAGTCTGAATTATCCATCATCAAATATGTGTGCACTTTTAAGGTCACACTCAGTTTTTGTACCTTCATTGATTTACACTATATTGCCAAAAGTTTTGGGACGCCTGCCTTTACGTGCACATGAACTTTAATGACATCCCATTCTTAATCCGTAGGGTTTATTATGGAGTTGACCTACCCTTTGCAGCTATAACAGCCTCAACTCAACAAGGTTTAGGAGTGTGTTTATGGGAATTTTGACCATTCTTCTAGAAGTGCATTTGTGAGGTCAGGCAGTGATGTTGGTGAGAAGGCCTGGCTCGCAGTCTCCGCTCTAATTCATCCCAAAGGTGTTCTATCGGGTTGAGGTCAGGACTCTGTGCAGGCCAGTCAAGTTCCTCCACACCAAACTCGCTCATCCATGTCTTTATGGGCCTTGCTTTGTGCACTGGTGCGCAGTCATGTTGGAACAGGAAGGGGTCATCCCCAAACTGTTCCCACAAAGTTGGGAGCATGAAATTGTCCAAAATATCTTGGTATGCTGAAGCATTAAGAGTTCCTTTCACTGGAACTAAGGGGTCAAGCCCAACCCCTGAAAAACAACCCCACACCATAATCCCCCCTCCACCAAACATTACACTTGGCACAATGCAGTCAGGCAAGTACCGTTCTCCTGGCAACCGCCAAACCCAGACTCATCCATCGGATTGCCAGACAGAGAAGTGTGATTGGTCACTCCAGAGAACATGTCTCCACTGCTCTAGAGTCCAGTGCCGGCGTGCTTTACACCACTGCATCCGACGCTTTGCATTGCACTTGGTGATGTAAGGCTTGGATGCAGCTGCTCGGCCATGGAAACCCATTCCATGAAGCTCTCTACGCACTGTTCTTGAGCTAATCTGAAGGCCACACGAAGTTTGGAGGTCTGTAGCTATTGACTCTGCAGAAAGTTGGTGACTTCTGCAAATGTGAGCCTCAGCATGCGCTGACCCCGCTCTGTGATTTTATGTGGCCTACCACTTCGTGGCTGAGTTGCTGTTGTTCCCAATTGCTTCCACTTTGTTATGATACCGCTAACAGTTGACCGTGGATCATGTAGTAGCGAGGGAATTTCACGAATGGACTTATTGCACAGGTGGCAACCTATCACAGTACCACTGAGCTCCTGAGAGCGACCCATTCTTTCACAAATGTTTGTAGAAGCAGTCTGCATGCCTAGGTGCTTGATTTTATACACCTGTGGCCATGGAAGTGATTGGAACACCTGAATTAAATGATGTGGAGGGGTGTCCCAATACTTTTGGCAATATAGTGTATCTCTTATAGTAAGACCCATTTTCATTCTGCTCAATAACCCATGTAGGGAATTTAAAGAAACAAGTGCATTGACGTGTCAGAACAAAGACATCTCTGCTGTCACAGCTTTCTCAAGCACTGAGACACGTCTAAATCCTTATGTATCAAAGAATCATTCAATACTCTCTCACCGACTCTACAAGCAAGAACAGTGAGAATGACATCAGGCACACTGTTCAGCATGTGCTGCGCTGATTTATTCAAGTCTTGTATTTTCTTATTGTACTCATGGGTTAGTGTCACACTTGCTGTGGACATAATGCAAAAGACGAGAGGAAATTAAAGGAAAAGGAGTTTTAATGAACACAGGAACAGAGTAATACACTAGCATACCAATATCAACATCAAAGCAAGACAAAGGACTGAAGAAACTGAGGGCTTAAAGGGTTAGTTCACCCAAAAATGAAAGTCATCCCATAATTTACTCACCCTCAAGCCATCCTATGTGTATATGACTTTCTTCTTTCAGCCAAACACAATCAGAGTTATATTAAAAAATATCCTGGCTCTTCCAAGCATTATAATGGGAGGGAATGGAGGGCGAGATTCTGAAGCCCAAAAAAGCACATCCATCCATCATAAAAGTAATCCATACGGCTCCAGGGGATTAATAAAGGCCTTCTGAAGCAATGCCATGCATTTTTTAAAGAAAAATTGTCATATTTATAACATTATAAACTGTAATCACTAACTTCCGGTAACGTCCATATACGAGTCAAGTTCCGGTGGAAGAGTGACCTCTGACCCCACGCATAGGAGTAGCAAAAGTTTAGATGCCTCTCGCCGTTCACACAAATAGGGCTGTGCAACAAACTCCAGCTGCTCTTATATCAAAATCCTCCGACATTTTCTGTTAAAATTCTGATTCATGACCGGTGTTTTGTTTTGCTCTGTCCTCTGCGCTTCCGCGTTCATCAATACATCATGCGTCAGGTCAGAGGTCACGACCCGTGTATGGCATGACAAAAGGCACATTAGTATAGCGCTCATATAATGACATTCCTTCAGCTAATTGATAGTTTTATCTCAAGCTGTTTCAGCTCATTTCCACTTGGAAACACTCCCTTCTTTATGGAAGACTAATTAAATAATGCAGCATTTTCATTTCTATTATTTGATTTCATTAAGCGTGAACATGGATCACAATTCAGATCCACCCAACAAACCCTTTCATTTCAACCATCTGTGTTTTTTGCAGTGGATCCATGTTTAATGTTATAGATTAGTTTAATTTCTTGTGAAAGTTTCACATTAACAGTTTAGTTTGTCTCAGACTTGAATGAGTGATTGATTTGTAAGAATAAATGTGAATTTAAAATTGTTTTGGTGAAATGTGAGTCTTTAGCAGGGACTTCTGGACTGCTGGAGTTAAGAAAGCCTTTAGAGGTCATTTATAACTAACCCTTTCTTTAGCCAGCCAGCCCACTTGACTTTAAAAACAATGAAGTAACTGAATAATTTATTTCATAATCAAATAGTATTCCGTTATATACTCTTAAGTCCAGATGGTGTCATGTGATGTTTAGTAAACGGCCTGTGGCTCATCCTTACTGTCAGTTTAGTAGCGCAAGAGAATCTAGTTGCGATCAGGGTTTCCATAGGAACAGAGGATTTCTTCTCTTTTTGAACCTTTGAGCACATAACACATCTAGAAGTCTAATTTAATACCTTTTGTTGACTTTTTAATTACTTTTAATTAATATTCGGGGGATATATATACATATATATACACTAATCAGTTAAAAAGGTCTCAAAACAGTCAGATAGACACTTCATACAGGGGCCTAATTTCTGTACTACCAATAGAATTATGTGCTTCATATGTACTGAACCCTAATTCATTTATCTGAATACTGAACATTGTTTCCCAAAACTAAGCAGTAGAGTGACTGAAAATGTCACTGGTCAGAAGGTAATGTGTGTGTATATATAATATAAGGAGAATGTGTTCATAATGAGGGCATCTGGTGTAAAACCTGTGCCAAATCAAAATGTGTGTGTGTGTGTGTGTGTGTGTGTGTGTGTGTGAAGTTGACCCTGCAAATGAGCGGGAATAACGCTAGGAAGATGGATATGTGGATGTGTTCATAATGACATTAGATACATACAGCCGATATTACATCTTATTTTACAATTTCACATCACGTGTCCAACATATCTAGACAAATGTACATCACATATAGATTAAACTTTTCAGGTCAAATCGGTGAATGTGTGATTTGTGTTTGAACTGCATAACTAGCGCCATCTAGTGCCACAGATTATAAATCGGTGGGAACAACTGAGAGGTTGGAGCCGGAAGTCCCGCCTTTTCGTTGAGGAGAAGCAATAGCTTCTGGTCCACACTCCAACACAGTAGATAGCGATGATGCACCTTACCATTGGTGCCACCCGCCATTAAACCAAAGAAGAAGAAGAAGACGAAGAAGAAGCAGATGAAGAAGAAAGCAACGGGCACGATTGGCTGACGCGCCGTCCGTCAGCATGTTCTTCACGTCGTACGTCAGCGCGAGCTGTCCGGGTGAGCACGTGAAATATACGAGCACACCAAAAACGATCAACAGTAGGTTTATTATTCAGGAAACATTGAATTTGACGAAATCTTGTCATAGGACTGTGATTTAGTTCAAAATAATATCGCGAATAAGGGTTAGAACATAGAAGTTGAGCTGAAGCGGAAAGAGCTCGTGATAAAACTTTAACAGGACTGTAATGAATAAATTAAATTAATAAATAAACTGATGATGGACAATCCTGAGGAAGATTCACTGCAACTGCACCAAGATGAAGAAATCATCGAGGTTATTGACCTCAATGATACAGAACAGACCGCAGGTGTGTGTTTATGACCTAATGTTTACATGTTGCGTCAGATGATGATGATGATGATGATGATGGGGTGTCTGTCTGTCTGTCTGTGTGTGTGTGTGTGTGTGTGTGTGTCTGTCTGTCTGTGTGTGTGTGTGTGTGTGTGTCTGTCTGTGTGTGTGTGTGTGTGTGTACACAAGTTTAACCTACACTGTTTCCATGAGGAAAAACATACTGAATAATATTTGAATTAATATGTAAAAAAAAAAAAAAAGCACAAACTTTTTTCAGGTTGTTATTTTATGGTTAAGTTATGGTCAATATAAATAGAAAGTCAACAGAGATATTAATTTGGGTGTGTGTGTTCCCTCAGAGGATCTGGCGGAGGAGCTTGAGGATGTAGATTTTGCAGATGCTGGAAATGCAGATGATGATGGATGGGAGACGGAGGATGAGATGGAGTCTGAGCAGGACGACAGTGAACTCACTTTCTCCAAACACACGGGTGACATTTTAGTCACTTGAGCATCTGTGTGAAAGGGTTCATCCTTCATCAGCTCTTGTTGAATATTGTGTTTGTGTTGCAGGTTCTGTCTTTTGCGTTAGTTTGGACCCAGTGACCAACAGTCTGGCTGTTACTGGTGGAGAGGATGACCGGGCGTTCGTGTGGAGTGTGTCTGATGGAGACGTGCTGTTTGAATGCACTGGTTAGCAGAAGTCATGTGCATCATATGTACAGTCCGTGTCCATCAACACACATCTGATTGTTTCTGATTCCTGATTCATGTCAGGTCACAAGGATTCTGTCACGTGTGCTGCGTTCAGCTGTGACTCAAAGCTGGTGGCGTCTGGTGATATGAGTGGCCTCATTAAAGTCTGGAAAGTGGAGAAGAAGGAAGAAATCTGGTCTTTTGAAGTTGGAGACCTGGAAGTAAGTTTAAAGCACGTCATGTTTGTGTTGCGCATGTTTATGGACAGTGTTTAATGTATCCGTCCTCTACTGCAGTGGTTGGAGTGGCACCCCTGCGCTCCGGTGCTCCTGGCCGGCACAGCTGATGGAAACGTCTGGATGTGGAAGATCCCAAGCGGAGAGTGCAAAACGTTTCAAGGGCCAAACTGCCAGTCAACCAGTGGAAAGATCCTTCCTGATGGTGAGAGCTGAGACTTTCAGAAGCCTTTGAACTTTGTTGTACGTCTGCTGTTCTAAGCGTCTGTCTGTTGTACAGGAAAGAGAGTAATTGTGGGCTACGAGGATGGAAGTTTACGTCTGTGGGACTTAAAACAAGGCAACACCATCTATGTTATCAAAGGTAATTCATACTCCTTGTATTACTCGCTTTCTTCTGTACATTTGCAACTAAATTTTAAGATTGCGACTAAATGGTCACATTTTGAAGCTCATTTTGCAACTCCTGCTGGTGTGAGTAAGTTCAGTTTGAGGAGCTGCTCAGCTGTCTTTGATTATGGGCTGCCATTTCTGTACGAGAAATCCTTAAGGGGCGGTCACACTGCACTTTTCGTTCCATTGACTTCCATTCAAACGCATGCGAATGCGTCAGACCGGAAACGCAATCTCGTGTGAAAAAATTTCGCATTTCGCTGCGTTCCAAAGTTCAAGTTTGGTGAACCTGTGAATTCGCATCACGTGAAGACGTGCGACCAGTAGAAGATCGATTCGTCACGGCATGACCTTTTGGCTGAATTAAAAGAATTATATTTTTGCAGTAAAGTCGAGTATGTTCTATTTTTTTTTTTTTACATTTTGAATGTATTACTTTAAGCTATATGTTGAATTCTTGTTTATACAAAAGACGCTGTAGACTGTGACATCATATCACGACCGTTACAGCATCCGAAGTAATTTTGCACGTTCAAAGTCTAGTGTGACCGCGGCTTTAGTTATTCACTCCATGCTGTGAAGTTTAGTTGAGTTGTGCTGTTTCAACACTTTGAGTGTTTAACTTTTCCTATTAAAGCGTAGAATGTGAGAATGACACAATCAGTAGAGAGGAAATAAGTTAAAAAATCCATGCGATATTACTTACTGGCCCAGAATGAGCTGTAGCGGTGTTGTTTTCTCAGGTCATGACGGGCACCAGGGTCCTCTGACATCTCTGGCGTGTAATAAAGAGGGAACGCTGGTTCTGACCGGATCAGTGGACGGTCAGGCTAAACTCATCAACACATCTACAGGAAAGGTGAGGCCAGTTAGAGCTGTGCCTATATAAGCATATGTCAGTGTTTTTACTTGCAATACTGTATTGATATTTTTCATTTGTGCATGTAATGAGGTAGTCTCAAATCACTGGTGTTAATTTTGTCAGCTATTTTTTTTAATTTTTTTAATTTGGTCTTAGGTTTAGTCCTGTGTCAAATGTACTCTTTAGTTTTTATCACATTTAATCAACCTTGTTCTGTTTTTGTTTAGTCAAATTTTAGCCAACTAAATAGGAATTTTAGTGTAGTTTGTCAATGTAAACGGAGTATGGGTGTGCGATATCATGATTTTTTTTTTTATCATGGACGATATCTCCACAATCTGCTTTTGAAGAAATATCATAGTATCGTGCTACAGCACATTCTGTCAGTTGCAATTCTGGCGCCTCCGTCCCAACATACTGAACGACGCGATGTACATTCACATCACGTTAACGCAGAGGTAGGGTTACATTCACGTGACATTGCAGTTATTCACATTCACGAAAGTTTATTATTCGCATGCGCTTTAAAGCCTTGCCGGTTAAACACTTTTTATTTGCGCACTGTTCTGAGCGCGTACTCTCGAAGCGCACACTAAAAGCCTGTCAAACAGAGAGTGAGTACTGAACTAAGTTATCTTTTGCATCTTATTGCTCTTAAACTGTCAAATACACACAAGGTTTACATAAACACAGCTGATTATGTCTTACATGAACATAAACAGTTGGGAGATAACTGAGTGCTTGTCTGTTTATTAGATCCGTGCAGGTGGTCTTAAAGCGACAGCAGCCTAATAAACCTGCTGCCGCTTGTCATCTTGATCAACAACAAAAGACAAAGAGAAAATCACTTTCTACTCTTCACTGAATAACTTTAGTAGCTTTAATAAGAATCCGTGCATATTTTATACAGTAAAGTCCAGCGTTTTATTTTTACATTTATTTAATTTCTTACTTGAATATTACTGTTAAATACACCTACTGTAAACAACAATAACAACAACAAAAAACAGTTTATTTCATTTGTATTGTAGTGATTTTACTTTTGCCCATCCAAGGATGTCAAGTAATGTAGTGATTGGTACTCACATCACCGCTGGCATTGTGATTTTGGGATCACGCGTCTTAAGGTGTGGTTATGAGTACATCAGATGACCACTTCCCCCTCCCTTAGTACTTTGCACCAGTCAAGGACTTTTACCCTGGCAGTATGAGAACACTCCCAACAGGAGGCTGTTCAGTCATTTAGAATGAATGTAAACTAGAGGGAGTTGGTCAGCTGATTTATCTGAAAGATTGGTGAGATTGCTAAGGTGTAGAGCCTCTTCTGTATTATCAGCACAAGGCAGAAAAAAAAAATTAACAAAAAGATAAACAAGGACAACTAACACAACTGCTAAATGAATACCATGAATGATAAAGGAATAAAGTGAACACTTGAACACCATCAGAGAACTTCACGTGTTCTGCTTACAGTGTGATTTTATTTATTTTCTTCTTTAGGTGTTATGTTCATTTTCCAGCGAAAACAGTGAAGCAAAAGACTCAATGCAGGAGCAGGATTCCAACTCTGTAGAATCTGTGGGATTTTGTAATGTGTAAGTAAAGCAAATGATCTGTACTCAAGGCACAAGTATGTAGTAGTGTTTTGATGAAGTGCAAACACACATTGATCAGCCAGTCTGCTGCAGCTCTACCTCCGTGTTTTTAATCTGCTGGTCAGACTAAATCATTCACTAACCTTAATGATCTCACCCAGTTCTGTCACAGCCAATGCCAGTCTCGGAGCAGATCCGTATTTTTTTTTTTTTTTTTTTGAGTAACATCAGTCCACAAAAACATTGATTTGTTCTGTAGTCATCATCAGTTATGTTGTGTTTTTTTCTGTCAGGCCAGAGGAGAACTTGAGCCTGCAACTGTAGCTGCTTTTACATGGACTTTAGACACATGATGAAATCATTCCGATTGATGAATCCGAACATGGTGTTTACATTAGCGCTAAATAAAGTGATCGGGTTGATGTGTGCATTTATCTGTTGTCTGTTTTCCGCTGTTAGCCATCATCGTGCCTTTGCTTCTTTTCTTTGTTTTTAAAAAGCAGACTTAATATTTATCTACTTCGGGTCCTGATTAGGAGGCGAAGAGCACTGCTCATATTTACCAAGCAGTAAATATTCCCACAACAATGAGTCTGTTGATGAGAGTCTGAAGCAAGGACTGCTGGGATGACATTGTCCTGCACTTCACAGATGACAAGTGGAATAAGAATTTTAGAATACAGTCTTTCATTCAACAGCTACAGCTCATTCAGTGCATCACACGTCATTACGGCATTTACATCACTGCACGTGTGCAGGACTTTTTAGTTTCAGTGTTTACGTACTATTGATTGGAAAATGATCATCAATAATGAAATGAGTTCAATTCAGCTATAAAACAGTGATGTCATCATCAGCTCAGTTCGGTTCTCATCCAATACTGTCAGTACAGTCAGATCAGTAATATTGTTGAAAATTACTAAGCAAGCCAGAGGCGACAGTGTGAAGAACCCAAAATAGAATGTTTTAATTCAGAATATTTCATCTAGCTCTTTCTGCTTTATTACTGTAAAGCCGTTATTAAACAATCTGTATTGTATAAAGCGCTACATGTATAAACGTGGCATCATTTGTTTTTTGCTGTATGTTTCAGGTTGCCTCTAGTCGCTGTTGCGTATCTGGATGGCACACTGGCCATTTATGATATGAATTCACAGAGCCTCAGACATCGGTGTAAACATGAGGTAGTAGCTGAGAATCCATTTAAATATGGCACATAAACGTCTTCGCTTATATCATCGGTGTGTTGATTAACGTGTGTGTGTGTGTCAGGTTGGTATAGTCCACCTGCAGTGGGAAGAGGCATCTGCCGTGGTTTCCACTTGTAATCTGGCTGGTGCTGTCACTCTGTGGGACGCTAGATCGGGTATCGTGATGTCAGAGTATCGCGGACACTCTGCTGAGATCCTCGACTTTGTGCTGAACAGGTTAGTCTGTTAAACTGTAACTGAACTTAATGTTGTCTTAACTTAACTGTTTTGTCTTTGTGGCACATGGGCCTGTGAGAGAAAGAGCTCACGTGACAAATGTTCTATATATAATTAGTTTAGTTATCAGTAACACAATGTAGGCACGATTTAAAAAGCTAAAATTGTGTATGACTGACAAGTGGCGATTCTGAAATGAATGCTTTATTTATTATTTCACATAGTTGATAAATGCTCCTGTTTCGCCAGAATGTAAATTTTCAGGAGTCACAACCGGATTTAAATATGGGTGTGAATCCCCTAAATTATCATCCCGTGTGTGTATGGAAAACGGTTTGCACCCGAAATTGATTTGGCATAGCATTTTGGTGTCTTGTGTGTTCATCCGCTATTTCTGACCAAAGCAATAAGACGTTCATGATTTTTTCATAGTAAAAACTTACGTTCGGCAGTTCTATCTAAACCACGGGCAATGCACGGTTTTGTTTGTTTACTTTCAATATAAAGCATTTGGATTTATTAAGCTTCATTATGGGTCTGTTCTTTTTCCTGTTTTTTTTTTTTATTTTTAAAAAAAAAAATTTTTTAGCAAGATTTGGCAATAGGAACGAGTCAAGGCTCGTACTTCTGTCCTTGTGACATGTCTTTGATGCATGTTTAAATACGGCATTAACAACTAGTTCTTCACTTCGATTCCGTACACACTGCAGAGAATTGCTGTTAATGTGGTTGTCACTACTTGAATTTTTTGGGAGTTAATTCTGTTAGAATGTGGTTGTCATTCACGTTAATTACTGAACTGCGTGTGAACAGAACCGGGTTAAACACTAAAAGGTGGACTGACAACCGGGTTTAGCTGCAGTGTGTGTATACAGCTCCATAAAATCTGTTAGTTATTTTATAACTGTTTACTCTGACATAGGTTTCTGTGTTGTGATTGGCTGAAACCTGATATAAGTGGAGAACAGAACAGAGTTGTGTTGTGTATTGTGAAATGTTCCTCTTCGTCCATTAATGTCATCTACACCAAATCACTTGCAGCTGCTATTTTGCTTTCTGATTGTGTTAAAGGGATAGTTCACCCAAAAATGTAAATTCTATCATCATTTACTCACCCTCATGTCATTTCAAATCCAGAAGACCTGTGATCATCTTCAGAACACTAATGAAGATATTTTAAATATTATTCTCTCGAATTTTGTCAGTTTTGTCCATAAAATTCAAATTAAAGATTGAACATACTTTGCTTCCTTGATGTGTTCTACCTCCATCATGGGTAAAATATTAATTTGTGCAGTAACTCTTTCATAGTTTGGCATGTTGGGTCAGTGTTCACAGCAACTCTGTGTCCACAGAGAGGCGTCAGTTGCCGTCACTGCCGGAGGAGACCATAAAGCCAAAGTCTTCTGTCTGCAGAGGCCCGACCGGTAGGAGCGACGGACCTTCATCCTCTGACCGCCTGGAACTGTAAAAACCTCACTGAGACACAGTCTGCTTTAAACGGAAACTTTATAAAGTTTTAATAGAGCTGTGCTATTCTGTCATTTATGTCATTCTTGTCATGACTGTGTAAATCTGACACACTGTTTGTTCTCATCTTTTGCTTAAGCTACATACAGGTATAGTTGGGACATACACTATATGGCCAAAAATTTGACTATTACAGTAATTTCTGTGAGAACAAATATTAATACTATACCATACAGTGACATTCTTGAGAAATTTGTGCTACAGAGTTTGTGGAGGATCTTCTTCTGCTCCAGCATGACGGTGACCCTGTGCACAAAGAAAGGACCATAAAGAAAGAGTTCATTGACTGTAGTAGGGATTAATGTGACTGATCTGCAGGCCAGACCTGAACGCCACTGAACACCTGAATTGGAATGTCGACTGCGAGAGCCTCCATCATCCAACATATGTGTCTGACGCACTGCTGCTCTCGTGTCTTGTTGAACATTTTGATTATTCTTCCACACTCAGTAAAGCTTATCTGTGTGGACATCTCTTTCTGCACAGGGTCGCTGTCATGCTGGAGCAGAAGAAGATCCTCCTAAAACTGCTGCAACAAAATTAAAAACAACTTTCTAGAATCTCACTGTATGGTGTAGCATTAATATTAGTCCTCACAGAAATGACTAAAATTACCAAACCCATTAATTAGAAGGGCATGTCCACATTCGTTTGACCATACAGTGTTGTATAAAATTCACTTTTGGCATAATCGTTACTGTAAAAATGCACATTCACTCATAGGCTCAGATTTCTAGACTGATGGGCAGATTAAAGCTGTCTGTTTGCTCGTTCAGAAACAGTTTTCCTCATTCTTCTCCCACCGCGCTGTGAATCATTAGCAGTGACACAAATTTGAATCTGCCTGTGGACGGTCTTGGCAGAAGTTTATTGCAGATTGGATTAGCCATACATTCTGCTGTAATTAATCAATGTCATGTTGAAACAACATGAATGATGTCAACCTTATTTTTTCCCTTTGTAACAAGTTACCTGCAGTAATTTAACATGCCAAGAAATGTGATGCGTGAATAAAAACACAAGTGATGTTAAACCAGCTGTGAGCTCGTATTTGCCAGTGAATCCACTCCATGGACCCGTCCCAAAACACAGACTTGCGGTCTTTGCACTTCACCACTTGTCTGTTTGGCTCAAGTGTTCAGATGTGCTTTGATTACCTGATGGGACACACTTATTCCCCCGGTTTCACAAACAAGGCTTAAGCTAGTCCTAGACTAAAATGCATGTTTGAGCTGTTTTAACAGAAAGTAAATTGCACAGACATATCTTAAAATATGTTAGAGCCATTGTTTTGTCTCAAGATGCACACCAGTAATGTTTTTTTGTAGTGTACGTTTATAAAAGCTACTTAAATATCCTAATTGATCTTAGGCTTAATCCTGGCTTAGGCTAAGCCCTGTCTGTGAAACCAGGCCATAGTGTTGTAAAAATGCTAAGTTATGTTTTACAGAGGTTTATTTTAAATACATTGCCCTTTAAAATAAATGTCTGAATGTCTGTAACAGGCAACACAATTTAATTGTGGTGCTTCTAATTAAGTGATAAAAAGCTGTAAACATTTTACAAAATACACATTGTCCCCCTATATGCAATATCACATTAATTTAACTTACCCTGAAAAGTTTTCCTCGTCACTGCGGCACGCAAGTTCCTGAACAATGAATGATGACGCTTGCTAACACCGCTATTTGATAGCCTTAGCAAGAGTGTGTATTTAGTGTGCATTAAGGCACTGAGCTTTGGCATATTAGATCTGGGACAGACTTGCGTACTTCCTGTCATTGCACACTCTCTCAAGTGGCCAAGATCGCAAGTGTGGCTATTGGGACAGGCCCTAGTTCACTGCAGCTGTGTCACCTGGAAGTGCAGCTTGTTTATTTCCTGCTATTTGAAGAGTGGCTTCCCTTTGTGCTGTTAGTCAATTCAAGTCAAGTCACCTTTTTTATATAGTGCTTTTTACAGCAGCTCTTAAAGAAAATGGTGTCATTGTCCAGCTTAAGTAAATTCAGTATTGATTCATTCGGTTGTAAGAATCAATAGTTATTAATTTAGTCAATTTATCTATATCAGCACTGGAGTAAACCGTGATGTCACCGTCCAGTTCATTTTAGTTTGCATACAATGCTGTCAATGCAATGCAGGCAGATCAAAACACTGTTGAATATCAAATGTCAAGTGTCCGCAACTAAGCAAGGAAAAGGCGATGGCGGCAAGGAACCCAAACTCCAACAGGTGACAAAGAGGTGTTAAAAATGGAGAAAAAAACCTTGGGAGAAACCAGGCTCAGTCGAGGGGGCAGTTCTCCTCTGGCTAAACTTTGGGAGAAGGATCTACCGCCTGCGGTTGATTTTGATATTCTAGGTATTATTAACTGGCCTGAATTCTGAGATCGCAATAGACGTGAAGGACTATAATGCGTTAAGAGTTCACTCAGGTACTGGGGAGCTAAACCATTTAATGCTTTGTAAGTAATTAGCAAGATTTTAAAATCTATACAATGTTTGATAGGGAGCCAATGCAGTGTTGACAGAACCGGGCTAATATGGTCATACTTCCTGGTTCTAGTAAAAACTCTAGCTGCTGTGTTTTGGACCAGCTGGAGTTTGTTTAACAGGCGAACAGGGCAACCACCCAGTAGAGCATTACAGTAATCTAGCCTTGAGGTCATGAACGCATGAACTAACTGTTCTGCATTTGTCATTGAGAGCATATGTCGTAATTTAGATATATTTTTAAGATGGAAGAATGCGGTTTTACAAATGCTAAAAATTTGTCTTTTTTAAATGAAAGATTGGTATCAAAGAGCACACCCAGGTTCCTAACTGACGACGAAGACTTAACAGAGCAGCCATCAAGTGTTAGACAGTATTCTAGGTTATTACGTGAAGAAGTTTTTGGTCCAATAATTAGAATCTCTGTTTTTTTCTGAAATTAGTTGTAGGAAATTACTTGTCGTCCAATTTTTTATATCAGCTATGCATTCCGTTAATTTTGTGAATTAGTAAGTTTCGTCAGGGCTTGAAGAAATATAGGGTTGAGTATCATCAGCGTAACAGTGAAAACTAACGCCATGCTTCCTAATGATATCTCCCAAGGGTAGTATGTACAGAGTGAAAAGCAACGATCCTAGTACTGATCCTTGCGGTACTCCATATTGAACTTGTGATCGATATGACATCTCTTCGTTTACTACTACAGACTGATAACGGTCAGATAAGTATGATTTGAACCATGACAGTGCAATTCCACTAATGCCAACATAATTTTCGAGTATGTTTAAAAGAATGCTGTGATCGATAGTGTCAAATGCAGCACTAAGATCCAGTAACACTAATAGAGAGATACAACCACGATCTGATGATAAGAGCAAATCATTAGTAACTCTAATGAGAGCAGTCTCAGTACTATGGTACGGTCTAAATCCTGACTGGAAATCCACACAGATACCATTTCTTTCTAAAAAGGAACATAGTTGTGATGATACTGCCTTTTCTAGTATTTTTGACAGAAAAGGTAGATTTGAGATCGGCCTGTAGTTGACTAATTCTCTAGGATCAAGTTGTTGTTTTTTAATAAGAGGTTTAATAATAGCCAGCTTAAAAGTTTTCAGTATGTATCCTAGTGATAAATATGAATTAACGATATTAAGAAGAGGATTAATGACCTGGAAGCATTTCTTTCAATAGCTTAGTCGGTATAGGGTCTAACATACATGTTGTTGATTTTGATGATTTAACAAGTGTAGACAATTCTTCCTCTCCTATAGCAGCGAATGAATTGAATTTTTTCTCAGGGACACTACAATGCACTGTCTGACGCAATAGTGTAGTAGACGGTTGCATGGTTATAATTTTCTCTCTAATATTGTCATTCTTGTAAGTAAAGAAGTTCATAAAGTCATTACTGCTGTGCTGTTTGAAAACATCAGAAGTTGAAGCTTTATTTCTCGTTCATTTAGCCACTGTATCAAATAAATACCTAGGGCTATTTTTATTTTCTTCTAAAAGATTTGAAAAATAAGCAGACCTAGCAGTTTTTAAGGCCTTTCTGTACTCAATCATTCTCTCTCTCCACGAAATGTGAAAAACTTCTAGTTTTTATTTTCTTCCTGGCTGCTCTCTTAAGGGCCCGAATGTGCTCGTTGTACCATGGCGTTGGACTAATTTCCTTAATCTTTTTTAAGCGCAAAGGAGCTACTGCGTCTAATGTGCTGGAAAAGAGAGAGTCAATAGTTTCTGTTGCAACATCGAGTTCTTCTAAACTGTCTGGTATGCTGAGCAGATGAAACTGATCAGGGAGATTATTAATAAAGCGATCTTTTGAGTAATACTGAAGATATTACTATAAATTACAGCAACACCTCCCCCTTTGCCTTTCCGACGTGGTTCGTGTCTATAATAGTAACCTTGCCACATTAGTCTGGTTTTAGCCAGGTTTCTGTCAAACACAGCACATCTAGATTGTCTGTGATGATATAAATTACAATAAGTGCTTTTGAAGAAAGGGATCTAATATTCAGCAACCCAAGCTTTATCATTTGTTCATCAGTATTATATCTGTTTTTTATTTGTTGAACATCAATTACATTTTTACCCTTAAATGGGTTGGGGAGTTTTTTGTATTTACACAGACACAGACACAGTCTCTATGTGATGATATCTAGGTGAAAGAGTTTCTATGTGTTGGGATTTATCTGACTTCTGTAACGTGAGGCAGCTAGCAGATGGTCGGTTTAGCCAGTCTGTCTCTTCCTGACTTGGGTCCCAGTTTGTCATGTTTCAGCTCTTAGACTATGTGCCATATTACTAGAGAGAAGAGCGGCACCATCCCAGGAGGGATGAATACCATCTCTTTTCAACAGGTCAGGTCTGCCCCAAAAACTTTTCCAATTGTCTATGAAACCTATATTATTCTGCGGACACCACTTAGACAGCTAGCCATTGAGTGATGATAGTCTGCTAAGTATCTCATCACTCCGATGAACAGGAAGATAACCAGAGCAAATTACAGTATCTGACATTGTACTTGCAAGTTCACACACCACTTTAATGTTAATTTTAGTGATCTCCGACTGGCAAAGTCGAACATCATTAGTGTCGACGTGAATAATAATCTTAGAGTATTTACGATTAGCATTAGCCAGCACTTTTAAATTTGCTTTGATGTCAGGCGCTCTGGCTCCCGGCATGTGACTATGGTGGCTGGTGTCTCTATTTTCACGTTCCGTGTAATAGAATTGGCAATTCAGTTCAATTCCGTCTCACTGTCACCCAGTTGCCCTGCTGCACAGGCTCTACAGCCGGAACTGAACAATGTACAGAGTTCACTAAGCTAGTCGCATCCAAAACAGTATCTAAAGCCCTTAAATTCTTACTATCCTCGATTAAAGTTTGGATGCGTGTCTCTAATTCTGAGATTTTCTCTGTCAGCCTGACTAATTCCCTGCATTTATGATGTAAATCCCTCGTTGCTGACAGAGAGAACTATACTAAGCATGTGACAGGCAGAGCAAGTAACAATAAAAGGAGATGACATGACTCGCCATGTGTGTAGACTGATCCGACTTACCACAGCTGTTTGAACGCGTAGAAAAGGAGCGCGCGAGACTGATAACAAGCTAACAAGCTAGCGAAATGCTAACGCATTGTGATAGCGATTTAGATTAAACGATTAAAAGCTAGCGACGTCAGATTAATGTGATAGGCAATAATAGACAATATCAGATATATGGAAATAATAATATAAACAACAAGCAATGATAATAAGAGATTCAAAACAAAGCTACGGAGCTACAGACGCAAACCACTCTGAGCAGTGAGGCAGACAGGAGCCCATGGAAGTGGTGGTTTTAAGGAAAGTACTTGTGAAATAAGTGTGCAGATGCAACAGTATGTCTAGAACCAGCATCTGTCCGCAGACGTCTTCTGCGATTGGTTGTAAAGAACACCTTCAGCTCTTAAAAGTACACATACAGTTAATGTTCATGAAACCAAATTTGTCATAACAGCTGTTAGACTACTTATGGTCTCTCAAGGTATCATGCACATGTTGAACATGTATGCTTTAAAACAGCTGCCCAAAAGGATATTTGGTATTTTGATGTCATGTTGTGTCATGATGTTCAGTTGTGAGCATGAATGTTAGTCAGTCAAACTATATTAGACATTCCACTGTATTTATTCAGTTACAGTAACCAGGACTCCCACTAATACATCAGCAAAATTGTCCATCCTGACCATACTGATAACCCCATCTTATGCATAACACAGTTGTAGTTTTTTTCTTTAAGTAATACACTGATGTCATAAATGTACACTAGTACTAAATTTATACTAAATTTGTACTAATTTTTTTTCATAGTAATTACTTACAATATCACATTCCCAATTGTGTTGTAGTACTGCATATCAGGAAATCAGATAAATACTGGTAAAGTAGACAAATATAATACAAAAAAATATATAATTAAGCACTGAATACTATTGAATCTGTCTCTTTTAGTATGAATGTCCCTAGTTTGCATTAGCTCAGTTTTAAGAATGGAATAAAATATCTGTTTCAGGCATTTATGTAGTTGTGTGTATCTCTGTACACTGTATCTCTTAGTAGTTACACACATCTCTGACGTCCTCATGACCCATGGGTCTCAAACTGTCTGTATTGTCTGCTATCTTTATCTGCCATGCATACATGCACCAGCATACTGATGAAACTGATGTCATTGCTCAGAGTTTTACGAGTGACGTTCCCGCTGGACTTGCCCCTGTTCACTTTCTCCGCTTGACAAGCGACTTTGTTTCTCTCCAGCCGCCGAGGATCTCACTGTCCAGAGCTCTGATGAAAAATCAGACATAATGGACAGTGCTATTTCCTTTTGCAGTTTGCTAACCTGCCTGCAGACTTTTCTTACATAGTGTTAAACTACCTGACTTGACACTATGATGATGAAGACCTAAGAAATTTACTCTTCACTTCAAGCCAAGCTGACAAAAGGTACATTTTTTTGTCTCATTTTTTTGTTTGCTCTAAAAATAACTTTTTAGGAAACAGCATTAATAAAGAAAGTGTTGAAAAGGTATTTTAGCGTCTGCTTTTATTTGTAATGTTTATGTAGGCATTCAAATGTTTATTTTTAAACTGACATTTTTATAGACTAAAACATTCGTTGTATATCAGAGCCAAATGTGTATTTTATTTGAAGTTGTACTTGAAACATCTAATCTAGTGCGCACCTAATGTAAAGATTCTGAAAATGTAAAATAACTGCAAGGACATTTCTAAATGTAAATCTGAGTTTACTATTTGCTTAAGGATATGATAATGTCAGAGAATAGCTATTAACTTTGTAGATCACAATTATCTAGATTTGAACTTGAAGCACTTTCGTATTAGCAACTCAAACTTTTTTGAACGTGTGACTTGCTCACGTCTGCAATTGAGCTAAAGAGGAATCATCATGATCAGAAGATCTGCTATGCTTCTTACTATCTTGGAGGTATCAAGCAGCATGAAAAAAACGGGGCTCAGCTGTCGCAATCTGTGCTTGTAACACCATAAATGCAGTGTTCCCTTGCTTATAAAAGGTATTTGAGGGTCAGTAGGTGCTTTTCCACTGTCGTCCAGTGCAAGCCAGGGCTAACAACGTGCCGGCAGGGCCAATAGCCTCAGACCTCGAGCCGAGACCAAAACCAAGCTGCGTTTCCACTGTCGGGGCAGTAGAACCCACCCTTAACACGCCTCTATAGAACGACGTCATACAATCCCATCATTTCACCAGCACAAGGAAGCTACCAGACTGAAAAGAAACTACATCGGGAGTGCACATCAAACATGCTGAATCATGCTGTATTTATCATTATTTCACATAAAATGAGAACACATACTTATTCAGTTGCGCCTGCTTCCATTTATTTGTGATCACAGCAATGCACAAAACAACTTCAGAGGCTTACACATTTAGAAAAATACTATTAAAATGTCATATTTTGTGTCATATTTCTTTAGAAAGAGTGAGCATTTCTTTTTATTTTTCACATAATTATGTGATCTGAGGAGGTTTAAGTGAACTCTCCCGTCTTACTTACTATTACCGCTTTGGACCAAAGTATTTGGGGGCCAAAAAGCCCTGGCCGTTGGCCCTGATGAAGCCCCGGAAGTGACAGTGGAAATGCGACGGGCCCTGGGACGCACTAGCACACTCTCTTTTGGCCTGACAGTGGAAACACGGCTAATGTGGCAATAATAACATCTGTCATATAGTTTCTCATTGAGGAAAATATGTAAAATCAGCACTGAAACCTTTCAGAGGAAGGAGAAAAGAAATTATTTTTGTTGACAGAATTTAAGTAGTAAATTGGATTAATGTTTCATTGTTCAATAATATTTCTTCATTTGTTAATGTTTAATCAATGTATTTCTCTCCTCTTCATTCAGATTGAACTCTTCTTACAATGGACGTTTGGCATGGAGAGTTGTGGTAATGGCTACGGTGATGCGAAACACCTCTGGGAGTGATGTGGAGGCCCAGCTAATCTATGCTATCACCCTGCCCATCTCCTGCGCCATAATCCTGATCAACCTGCTCATCATCCTGGCCATCACCTGCAGCCGTCAGCTTCACAACTCACAGAACTACTTCTTCCTAAGTCTGCTGGTGGCCGACTTGTGCACAGGCGTGGCGCTTCCCTTCATTCCCTGGATGGGCCTGAACCGCCCTCTCAGTTTCTCTTCCTGTCTGCTGGTGCACGTTTTCCCCAACTTTCTGTTTCTGGCCTTCCTCTTTAACCTAGTACTGGTGCACTACGAACGTTATCGGAGTATTGTAAGCCCCCTCCGACGTGGACAACTCTGGCTGCATCGGCGATTTGCGCTTCCTCTGCTGGCCGCGTGGATGCTGCCGCTGCTGTTCGCACTATTGCCTGCCTTTGGCTGGAACAACAAGGCTATTCATGACCTGAATGGTTGTTGTCCAGAAACCAATAGCACGGCACATTCTAACTGCGTGGCATTGACTGGAGAGCGTTGCTGTACATACCGCAGTGTCTTTCCAAATGCTTTCATCTATTTGGAAGTGTACGGCCTACTGGCACCCGCCATCCTTTCCATTGCTGCGATGACATGCAGGGTGCTGTGGATCACACGAGAACAGCTGAGGGACATCCAGCGTCTGCAGCGTGCCGTAGCAAATAAGGAATACAGACGGAGAATGGAAATGCGTTACGCTTGTTGTGTGGCAGCTGTTTCCCTCGCCTTCTTGGCCTGCTGGGTGCCCTACATTGTTTACACCCATGTAGGGATGGAGTTTTTGCTTCGGCGGGGAGGAAAGAGCAATCGCACTGGACACATTGTGCTGTCCTGTGTCGGGGTCGGGGGCATTGCTGTCGTGCCCCTGCTTCTGGGACTTGCCAACAGGGAATACACAGATCCAGTCAAGAAACTGTTCCGCAAACTGAGGCACCGCTACGGAAATACAAGTGTGCAAATGGACAGTAGCCTTCGATTCTGTCACAGTTGATGTGATTGAAGTTTATATTTATAATATTAAACTTAAGATAAACTGTGATTTTGTTTTCAATTTCAAAATAAAACGGTTTGGAAAAATAAAATGGTTTGGGCATAATATACAAAGGACAAAACCAGCTGATGTTTTGGAACAAATGATTAAACAAAAATGTTCATGAACTGATTGAACCTGCTTCAATGAGGCTCTCAGCAGTGGTTAGGAGGTAATTTGAATAAAATATTCATCTACTTCTATTTTAGGCATTGTTGTTTATTTGGCCCTGTTTTGGAACAGGTTTTCAGTCATAGACAGCCGTGCTATCATTCTATGGTAGATTTTCCTGATGCCACCCAGAATTCATTGGTTCTTGTGCAGAGCAGCCACCTCCTTCATGCTTTGTATAAGGACAATGTTTTGGTGTTGGTATGTAATATTTTGTTTTTTCCCAAAACATGTACCAAAAACAACCATCTCATTCAATTCTAGAACATTTGTTCTAAAGCTGGAAAAATTAAACAGTTACTTCAAGGCATTCTTGAGGCAACAGTGATCTTCATTGAAGGTTAGTTGTTTCCTGTTATCCTCTCATGAACTTTTGTTGTGGTTCTCCTAAAAGGTTTGAGATGATGAGCCTGGACCTGGAGTTGCGCAGCATAATCAGGCCAGTAAGGTTTGAGATTGCCAATATTATACAGCACAAATCAACAACCAGAGGTGCTTCTGCCAAAAACTGTAAAAGTACTAGAACAAGAAAAAGTACTTGAGTAATAAAATAATTAAATGAGCAAGAATGTAGTCAACGCAAAAACTGGAAAAATGTAAATGGCTAGTTAATTCAGATCTGATAAAGCTTCAGATTGAGCAGTGATGATGATTTTGATGAAGAATGTATTACATAAGTTATAAACATGTTTGAGAGGAACATCTAATCCTGTCAATCATAGCTCAAGGATTTACAAGTGGCTGTTATAAATTTTATGGATATAAAAGGCGCTGTTACCGTCAAGACTCTGAATAAGGAACACAGTTTAATTAAATCCAGTAATGAAGTAGCAATGAAGACTTAAAAAAAAGAATCCATATATGAATGTAAGCCCAAATCCCCATTTTTCAAAAAAGCAAGTTACGTAAACAACCGGAGTAAATGCTGTGGCTTACTAACTGCCTCTCTCTATGCCCCTGTTTACAGCTAGTATACGTCATAGTATACAGTACAGCTAGGAGAACATCCTTTGTGGATGATCTTATAACAAGACAGACATCACCAGATATTTACATGAATCTGAAATGTCTTCTGTTAAGTTGTTGTGATCATATTTCATCAAGGGGAGATTCTCTGAATTCATGACTGCATATCTGGGCATGGGAGGGTGGATATTTGGAAATTAGATACATATTTCTATTTCTTGAATAAATAAATAATTTTGAAAGTGAAAGTGTGAAAAAGGGGTATACACATACCATTGGTCAGTTCAAAGTACATTTTAAAACCTGTTTTCAGGAGCATTGTAAATAAGAGCACATTAAACCAGGAGTGCAGCATAAACCAGTCATGAGACATTTATGGAAAAACTTCGTGAAAAGATTTATGGATGATAGAGGGAACTGTTGTACTTAGCACAATATTCTCTCTTGAGAAACATGAGGGGACCTCTGCTATTTGGCAGTCTTTCAGATATATTAAAATAATATCACACTCTCTGATGTTGTGTATTATACTAAATCTGAAGACACTCATATTTTCTTCCCTTGCTGACATTCTTAATTTCAGAAAATGATCACTTCTAAGTATGGAAGTATTTTTGTATGCCATAAGAAAGAACATTCTTTTTCCTTGGATTGTGGTTTTTGTCTGAAAGGATAAGGGATGCTTTGGTTAGATTTTAGAAATCTGAGCAAAAGATAACAAATTTACATTAGTATGACAGTGACGAAAAACAGCAGTGTAGTAATGCCAGATAAACTGCGGAAGAGATATTTTCAGAGGCTAGTACTTTGATTCAATTTTGTGCAAAAGAAGAGAGGATTCTTTGCCTGCTGTAAATAATTTAATGTAAAACTAGCAATATCTTACCATATTAGAGTTACCTTTATAACATATTAGTTAGGGTTAGGCTGAAGTGTCATGCTACCGGTTTGTACCACAATGCCACTCAGGTTGTTTGGATGCATTGTTTCTTACAGCAGGAGCTGAATGTGGTGGCTCTTCTGTAAATTCATTACAGTTTACAGTTTATCATTAAATATGTTAGTATTATTAATCTGATTTATTTTGCTTTTTTTCTCTCTCAGTGGAGATGTAGTTTGGTTTAGCCTGCAAGCCTTCATTTTAGCAGAAAAATGAAGAATGACCTTCAAGTTTCTCAGAGTAAATATGATCCTGATTTCAAATCTGTAGAAAACCTATTTATTTCTGACCTGCTTGTTACATTTTGTAGTAACCAGTAACTGCAAAAAGTTACACAAATGCTAACGCCTGGAACACATTTACACATATAAACCACACTAAAAAAGCACATTCCCAGATAAGCTTGTTCCACTTAAGAGGTTTTAACCTGACCTTAAAGTTTGTTTGGATCTTTTATGTATGAAACAAAATACATTTTTTCACATTCATTCTCATACCTGTTGATAGATATGAAAAAGTTTGCAATGACTTCCAGAAGCCGGGGGATGCTTTGTTTATACACTTAATGTTATCTCTCACACATGATCAAGTGCTCTAGCCTTTCTGAACACACTTCACTGATCTTGAAGTTGTATGGATACATACGCACTACGACTGTTTGTGATACTCCACCTGTGGAGGTCAGCACTGAAATGTTGTCGTCTTTATACTCTTTTCATATATCCATTTTTGTTTCCACATTCGTCTTCTGTTGTTTTATTAGCATTTTTGAAAATCTTCCTTGAGTAATTCTTAGAATCAATAGTCAAACTGCAGATGACACGCACATACATGCGAGTGGCTGGAAAGTTTGTCTTTACACACACACAGTGCGGACGGGCCCCGCTGATGATGAAATTTATGTAAATTATACTATGCTCAAGACACAGCAGCAAAGGGACAGCTGAGGTATACTCTCGATTTAACCCTAAGCCTGAAATGAAGTAATCTGTATTGTTGCTGCTTAAAAGCTGCCTTGATCATATGGACACAAGGAGAACACAAATGTAAAGTTGAGGAGAAACAGGCCAGGGCACAGTAGACAGCTCTGGATGGATGTGAGGAGGATGTGTTTTGGCTGTGGACGGGAGAGAGAGACGCGCTGTGTTCTGTGTATTGCTGTCATTGTGCAGTGCATTCCAGAGCCTTTCTGCTGCTAGTTCAGCCTTACATGGAACACTGGACTGGGCTTTATGTGGTTCTTACCTATAATGGCTCATAGTGGAAATATTGGAAATATGGATATATTATAGCATAATTTTAATCAATTCATATTTATATTTTTATTTTTATTAATTGTCTAATTTTTGCCACTAAGTCGGGCCTTAATCATGTTTGTTTCAAACAGACTGTATATGTAGTGTTCTGTAATTCACCCTTCACCAGGAGTTTGATTGACAGGCGATCTGACCAATCTTAATGCTGATATTATGTTCCCCTCCTTGCTATCCGCCATTTTGTCAGACAAACTAACTAGACTTAGTAGACAGTAGAGTTAGTAGATTACTGTTGGTGGACTTGAACTTGTATATTGATGTCTTACCATGGTTGAAACAACATTCCTTCTTATGTTCGTTCATGTTTATTTTGTGCTATAGCTAGCAGTAAAGAGGAAGCGATTATCGGTATCTTCTCTGCATGAAGATACGGAGCAGAGACTGCGTAGTGAGTTGTGTTGACAGAGTTTAGTGAAAGGGTTAGTAACTAACCAACAGTAACTAAGGGGGGCAGGTCTTTGCGAAGGGTCAATTGGCCTCCCATTTGGATTCTTTACAAATTAAACAAGCATTTATTAGGCACTAAAACATGAATTGTGTCGCATTTGCTTGGAATAGGTGTTCTTCACATCACCTCAAACTGATGTTGGTCCCAAGCAAATGCATTAGCCTGCCATTTCAGGTTTGCTTTGAGCTGATTGATGTTTATTTTACCTTTCTAAGCCAAGCCCCTATTTCAGCAGAATCATCAAGTGTGACTATATATATTCATTAAGTGCCTCTCATTTCAAGCTTGTCTGGTGAATTTTAAAGAAAATTGCTTTATATATCTGGCAGTTCCCTCATGGATTACCAGGGTCATGAGTCATGATTAAGGACGTTGTGATTGTGGAATGTTGTCATACAGTTGTGATTAACACGTCAGTTTTTTTTTTTTTTTTTTTTTAACTTTCACCCAGTGCTCAAGAAACTTTACAGAGCATGAACATGAAATTAAATTTAAACAAGCAAACCAGATAATATAACAGCAAATAGAATATATGAAACAAACCGCAATGACCCGCAGTTCCGGTGCTCAGAAAGAACTGCTTCACTGTGAAGCGGCAGCTGTTAGTAAACAAACTCGGATCCACGCCAATTGTTTTCCAAGACCATTGACACTATTGAGATGAATAATATCCAGCTAAAGTCTTACAGAGTACACCTTTGAAATATTTCAAATAATATTTTAAATATTACAATAATTACAAGTGTTTTACTTTAGTTGTGATGGTGTCTGACATACAGCTGTTATTGGAACCCAATGATTTGTATTATCAGTGCTTAAAAGCTGCCTTGATCATGTGGACACATGGAGAAAACAAATGTAAAGTTGAGGAGAAACAGGCCAGGGCACAGTAGACAGCTCTGGATGGATGTGAGGAGGATGTGTTTTGGCTGTGGACGGGAGAGAGAGACGCGCTGTGTTCTGTGTATTGCTGTCATTGTGCAGTGCATTCCAGAGCCTTTCTGCTGCTAGTTCAGCCTTACATGGAACACTAGACTGGGCTTTATGTGGTTCTTACTTATAATGGCTCAGAGTCTAGGAAAAACTACTTTTGCATTATAATTTTACAATATTACAGTATTTACAAATGTTTCACTATAGCTCTGTGCATTATTATAATAATGATGTAATGTTGAATTAAAGAATATTAATATAAAATTTCATTATTTTACACCTTGTTCAGCAAAAAAAAAAAAAATGCTAGCACTCAAGAATTAACACATTAAAATCTGAGCTCTATAAAAAAATTATCTGACTTGGATCCAATGCATAGAATTTTAAGAGTACCAGAAAGAAGAGGTTGATGAGGAAGAGGAGGAAAGGCCAATGTGGAAATTTAGTCTCTGATGAGATCTTTTCTTCTGTAGGAAACCCTTCTGCCTAGAGATGGCATGTGAGAAGTACATGAGCACACCTGAGTTTTCCTGCCTTACCGCAGCGCCTCACCTTACCTGTAGGTGGTAAGGATGTGTTTTGTCATTTTGTAAGAACGATATTTTTCTTTCTGTTTTAGTTTCTGTATCCTAATTGTAGATTGTTTGATCTGATTGGTTTGATGTTTGGGTAAGAAGCAGTGCTGTTTTGAAACTGGTTAGTGTTAGTACTGTTACCAGGTTAGTGAGTCTCAGAACCAGCTGACTGGCAGTGTGTATGTGTGCATTTGTGTCTCTCAGTTTTATGTGTTTTTTTTTGTCTTACAAGTTCACTATATGTTCACTGTAGAGTTTGTTCTTTAATGTGTCAGTGATGTTTACTGATGTGTTGTAGTGATATTTCCCTCAAACCTTGTCATTATCTGTGGCTCAATGTCATGAAGGGCTGTATGCCAGACTGACTGACTCTGAAAGGAACAGTTTAATTGGTAAGAAACAAATGTATTTAATGTGAAAGCTTATTTCAGTTTTGCTGTATGAACCTGATGTTTTTTTTAACTAACCTGCAGACTTTAACCTAATTTTGAGTTGGCCACAGCCTCCATCTCTGCAAGGTTAAAAGGCAAGTCAGACTACCAATAAATCTGTTCAAAACTGCTCATTTTCACAATCTGTGAAAACTAGTCAACTAGTCTATGTCTAGAAAGCCCTGCGTTATAAGTCTGCGCCATGTCCATCAGCCCTCCATCAGTTTCTTAGCTCTTCAATAAAGTTACATTGTAACACCTTTTGGTATCTTTCTTTCTCTGTCTCTCTCTCTCTCTCTCTCTGCCCAAATTCTCGTATGTCTTCTAGTGTGGTGGTGCTCAGATGTTCCTGTCAACCTGTAGCCTGCACACAATTACTGAATGGGATAAACTGCTACTAACTCCCAGGAGAAAAATAATGTCATGGCCTACACCACGATCTTAAGGACTTCATGAAACCACAGCCAACCACCAGTTGCATACCTCTATGTTCACTGCCTGCATCTTCTCAGCAAACATGGGTGAACCTTAAAGACACTTGCTGATTGACATTCTGAGGTGTTGATTATTTTTCAACAACTGCACATTGTCAAATTAGTTCCGGTCAGGTCTTGACTACATTACAGTTCCTTTAACACTTTACCGAATTATTTCATAGTGCCTTGCAGATTACCACAGCAACTACATACAAATACTTCACACATGCTTAATGTCTTTCTCTCTTTCCTAAAACTGCAAGCCTCTGTTACTATTTTTAAAATGATGCATTGGAATTAATATCAAAGACTTGGACCGTTTACAAGGATTTGCATAAGAAAGTAATTCTACACATGAATGTTTAAAGAACAAAATACTAAAAAATGTATTGATACTCTAGAGTCTAGACAAATGGCTTGTTAACAGAACTTATTTTGGTAAGTTACCCAAATAATGAAAGCATTTTAAGTTAGCTGTCAGAAAAAAATTCAACTAATTGTTATAGGAGCCATGAAGGTTTTATGAAAATGATCAAAAAGACTGGCGGTGGCTGGCAAATTAAAAAAAAATTGAATCATTCTGACAGATTTGATGTGACATTCAACTCATGAGGAATGCTAGTTCAATTCATTGGTTTAATCTCATATCTTCTTGAGGCTGTTGAACTTTGATTTGAATTCAAATTAAATTATGTATTTTTGTAATGTATATGTATTTCTTTTTAATTAATCTTTTGTGCTTGTTTGAAATAAATAGTTAATTTCTCTACAAAGAACTACCTTAGATTTGAATAGTATTATGATGAAATGCATTTTAAAAATTGAGTTAAAATTACTCAAAATTACTCATTACTTTATTAAAATGTTCATTACTGGTAACAGCATTACATTTAATAATTTGTCAGATGGTTTATCGTAAGTGACATTAAAAGTAATATATATATATATATATATATATATATATATATATAGAATGTTTTATCAATTCAGTTATTCTCTGGGAATTGAACCTATGGCTTTGCTATCACCATTTTATTGTTTGAGCAACAGGAACCCATTGCTGTTGAATATCATTGTTCTTAAATAGATTGTGTTGCAGAAATTTGTATAAAAATATATTATATCTGACTTAAGGTGCTAAGGTGACCTCTCATCACCATTACTCAGATTGACCTTGCCCTTTCCAAGAAGTCAGTATCACTGCTTCAACCACCGTGGGCTCAAGAATCTTTTGTGCTTCTCTTATTACTACGCAGCATTACTAGACATGACTCCAAGTTTCCCTTTGCATTGATGTTTTTTTTAGAAGCCAACAGAAAGTCACTTCAGATGCAGCAAAGTAACTCAAACAATTATACATTTATGTGTTAAGAAATGCATGTCACTTCCCAAGTCTAGACAACTGAATCATAAGACAAACTAGTTTTAGCGTACACCATTTTCCTGTATGGCTGCACAGTACATTTTAGCATTTCAGGTTACAACATAGGCATATAACTTTTAAGAATATTAAAACAGGAATTGATCAAATAACAGAATTTCAATATTCCTTACAAACAGTCAAACCAAAATGTATTCAGACACCTTGAACATTTCATTCGTTAATACAGTTTATTCACTATAGTTTAAAAAAATGATAATAAAATATGACAAAATGCTCAGAGTTAAACTGTGTCCGAAAAAATTAATCTTAATTATGTCAGATGACACTTAAGCAAATCATGGTCAGGTCAAAGTGTCTGAATAATTTTGGTTCCAAATTTTTATCAATTTTACTGGTAGTCCACTGTATGAAGAATTTTTGGGTATAGTATGTCACAGTTTACTTTATTTTGCTATCCTCACTTACATAAATAAACTATAGTGTCCTGAACCCACTAGTAAAAATATATCAAAAATGTCTGAATAATTTTTGGTTTGACTGTATTCTCATTACAACTCTTTTAAAGAAAATATTTAATTCTCTAAAAATCTCCACAATTATTCATTCAAATGTGAAAATGGTCATTTTTAAAAATCATTCCAAACCCATTAGACAACTTTCACAAAAGATGTAGCCTCAGTCACTGTTCACGTCAGCTTTTTTTGCGTATAATGAAATATTATGCTTAACATCATCTTTTGTGTTTCACTGAAGAAAGTCATACAGGTTTGGATTATTTTATTCTAAACTAAATTGTGTCAAGTGCAAATCTTAAAAAAAAAAAAAACTTTAGTTAAAAATAACTAATAACATTAATTCATTGAGAAGGTGCTTTTATCCAAAGCGACTCACAAATGTGGAACATCACGAGCAATGTGTCAAAATAACAACTGTCACAGTAGGCTAAACTATCCCCTGTGAAGGCCTCATCAACATGAAAGGCAGTGGCACAGATCCTCAACAAACCCATCTCCATACCGGCATGAGGAATCCGATCATTAACCAGATGGAACTGGATTAAATATTTTGAATGTTCCAATCCAATCTAACTTCCTGTAATGCTGACTGAATCATAAAAACACAGGAGTCATAGTAGGTGCCGTTGTTTAGTGTTGTGAATTAGTTTAGAAGTGTTTGCAGAAATGGTGTGTCTTTAGCTGGTTGTTGAAAGTTATGATGGGCTCAGCAGATCAGTTGGAGGTTGGCAGCTCATTCCATCAGAGAGGAACAGAGAGAGTGAAGACTTCATGTCTCATTGTGAAGGACCAAGCAGGAAACTTCCAGGGACTCCTGGAATGATACTGAATGCAGTAAATGAAATAGTTTGTTATAGTCAGCAGTGTAAGTGTAATAGCTGTGTAAGAGTTTCAGTATCAGTGCAGCTGGCAAATTTATAACAGTTAGTGACAAATCTTACACAGCACACAAGTGCTAATGTTCCAATGCTCTAACATCAGTCAATAAATGGTCAGTTGCCTGCTGAATGGCGGTCATATCAATATCTGAGGAGATTCAGAACTACAAATACAAATAAACTACAAACATGGCATGAGTACTACAATTATTATTCACTTTTTAAATATTTTAAATACATATTTTACATTTAATTAAATGTTATTAAATATTGTGTAAGTAAAGCTTGAATGCTGCATTCTTGTTGTAAAGTCAGAGGAAAAAAGACCATTGATGAGCTCATATCACAAGACCAGAAAAGGGTTTGAGTGATTAATAACCAAAATCTTAGCTGATCACAAAGATTTATTTAATGCTCTCAGTGTTATATTTTCATTACAATACATTGTGGACTTAACCTGATAAATGGTCAAACGTCCCTGTATCAAATATATATTATGAAATTAAGTATTAAGAATGTTCCAACCTACCCTTTCATGTGAATACTGGCAGAGAAAGCACATGGCAGATGAGCAGCAGGTGAACTTATGCATCATCACGTCAGCCCGACTGGATGAAAAACAGACCCTAACCATAGAGCATAATAATTCCTTCCTTTTTACATTAAACAGGTCTTGGATCTTTCTGAATTTAAACTTAATAGTAAAACTTACAGTCAGTTGAACTTGACTACTTTGCACACTTCAACAGTGTTGCCAATTGCTTTCAATTGAAAGTACCTAAAACTGGTTGCTAAATGTCACTAGATGACATCATAAAGGCAATTTCACTTATCTATATAAATATAAATATAGATCAGTGTTGGCGAGATAAGAATCTAGATACGTTTTTTTCCCAAGAAGTTGCTAGATTTGTCCCTAGACTTTTGAAAAAAGTCTCAAATGGGGTTGGGAAGTCGCTAAATCTAGTGACAAAATCGCTAAATTGGCAACACTGAACTTCAATAACACCAGCCCAAACAAACAGAAAGCCATCCAATGTGACAGCTTGCTAGTACCAGCTGAAAACCAGAACAGCTCCTGGAATTAACTTTTATCTCATTGGTGTGGTGCATCATGGGAGGTGTAGAAGTGTAGAAGTTGAAGGGGGTTGTTTGTTGTTTAAAATTAAATAGTTTTTCAATGAGCAAATATGTATAAATGGCTGTTAAGGGTTAGGGTTAGGGTTAGGGTTAGGTTTTTTGGGTTTACAACGAACTCCCCCCATCACAATCTCACCAGATTGTGTGGTTTAAAGTAGGGAGAACGAGGAAAGGCACGGGCCGGCGCATGTTTGTGAGGGTGGAGGAACTGTGAATTCCAGTTTTGGGTCGGAGGCTAGTTTCGAAAGTTAATCTGTTCTTTAAGGTAGTTTCCAATTTGGGATTGATAACGTTTTGTTTCGTCTTAGAAAAACGCATTGTAGTGTTATTGACTGTTTTTTTGGTTGCTGTTTCTGGTTTTTAGGAATGCGAAGTTTCCGATCTGAACTTGCTCTGGACCAGCGAACCGAGCCGAAGGCCCAAAGGCCACGGCCCGATAATCCTGATCCAGCATCGCACTCCCTCCAGCATTAAAGTATTACGGTATACATTTGCGAGATTGCTTGTCGGTGGGACTATGACGAGTAGATTTAGCGTAAGAGTCGGGTTGGAGTTTAATCGATTGGGAATCTAGTCGATAGGTCTGTGACGGATAGGTTTTGGGTAAGTTTAGGTCGGGCTATTCTGAGTAGGGTTAGAGTTAGGTTAAGGTTAGGGTTAGGGTTAGAGTTAGGTTAAGGTTAGGGTTAGGTTAAGGTTAAGGTTAAGGTTAAGGTTAGGTTAAGGTTAGGGTTAGGGTTAGGTTAAGGTTAGGGTTAGAGTTAGGTTGGGGTTAGGTTAAGGTTAGGGTTAGGTTAAGGTTAGGATATAGGGTCCAATACCGGGGATGAGTCAATGACTGATCCTTCTTATCCTGTATATCTTGGGTTCTATAGGTCATAGATTGTTGAAACTTGGTATATATACTAATTAGTGGGCGGGGAGTTGATTGAACTCAGTTTGGGGGCTCTAGCGCCACCAGGCGTCGAGATACGGTATTGCACTCTACTATATATACATATACAGTGGGTACGGAAAGTATTCAGACCCCCTAAAATTTTTCACTCTTTGTTATATTGCAGCCATTTGCTAAAATCATTTAAGTTCATTTTTATTCCTCATTAATGTACACACAGCACCCCATATTGACAGAAAAATACAGAATTGTTGACATTTTTGCAGATTTATTAAAAAAGAAAAACTGAAATATCACATGGTCCTAAGTATTCAGACCCTTTGCTGTGACACTCATATATTTAACTCAGGTGCTGTCCATTTCTTCTGATCATCCTTGAGATGGTTCTACACCTTCATTTGAGTCCAGCTGTGTTTGATTTTACTGATTGGACTTGATTAGGAAAGCCACACACCTGTCTATATAAGACCTTACAGCTCACAGTGCATGTCAGAGCAAATGAGAATCATGAGGTCAAAGGAACTGCCTGAAGAGCTCAGAAACAGAATTGTGGCAAGGCACAGATCTGGCCAAGGTTACAAAAAAAATTTCTGCTGCACTTAAGGTTCCTAAGAGCACAGTGACCTCCATAATCCTTAAATGGAAGATGTTTGGGACGACCAGAACCCTTCCTAGAGCTGACCGTCCGGCCAAACTGAGCTATCGGGGGAGAAGAGCCTTGGTGAGAGAGGTAAAGAAGAACCCAAAGATCACTGTGGCTGAGCTCCAGAGATGCAGTCGGGAGATGGGAGAAAGTTATAGAAAGTCAACCATCACTACAGCCCTCCACAGGTCGGGGCTTTATGGCAGAGTGGCCCGACGGAAGCCTCTCCTCAGTGCAAGACACATGAAAGCCCACATGGAGTTTGCTAAGATGGTGAGAAATAAGATTCTCTGGTCTGATGAGACCAAGATAGAACTTTTTGGCCTTAATTCTAAGCGGTATGTGTGGAGAAAACCAGGCACTGCTCATCACCTGTCCAATACAGTCCTAACAGTGAAGCATGGTGGTGGCAGCATCATGCTGTGGGGGTGTTTTTCAGCTGTAGGGACAGGATGACTGGTTGCAATCGAGGGAAAGATGAATGCGGCCAAGTACAGGGATATCCTGGACGAAAACCTTCTCCAGAGTGCTCAGGACCTCAGACTGGGCAGAAGGTTTACCTTCCAACAAGACAATGACCCGAAGCACACAGCTAAAATAACGAAGGAGTGGCTTCACAACAACTCCGTGACTGTTCTTGAATGGCCCAGCCAGAGCCCTGACTTAAAACCAATTGAGCATCTCTGGAGAGACCTAAAAATGGCTGTCCACCAACGATTACCATCCAACCTGACAGAACTGGAGAGGATCTGCAAGGAGGAATGGCAGAGGATCCCCAAATCCAGGTGTGAAAAACTTGTTGCATCTTTCCCAAAAAGACTCATGGCTGTATTAGATCAAAAGGGTGCTTCTACTAAATACTGAGCAAAGGGTCTGAATACTTAGGACCATGTGATATTTCAGTTTTTCTTTTTTAATAAATCTGCAATAATGTCAACAAGTCTGTGTTTTTCTGTCAATATGGGATGCTGTGTGTACATTAATGAGGAAAAAAAAATGAACTTAAATGATTTTAGCAAATGGCTGCAATATAACAAAGAGTGAAAAATTTAAGGGGGTCTGAATACTTTCCGTACCCACTGTATATGCAAATATCTGGTGCTCCTAATGGTGAAGTTGGACTTGTGTTTTATTTGGGTTGGAGTTGGGTGGGGTTGTGTTATTATAATTTATATTTGTCTGATTTTAATGTGTTTTTGTTGCGTTTTTTGGGTATAGATTGTTGTTTTTTGGGTTAGGGTTTGGGTTAGGGTTAGGGTTAGGATATAGGGTCCAATACCGGGGATGAGTTAGGGTTAGGGTTAGGGTTAGGTTAGGGTTAGGGTTAGGGTTAGGTTAGGGTTAGGGTTAGGGTTAGAGTTTAGGGTTAGGGTTAGGGTTAGGGTTAGGGTTAGGGTTAGAGTTAGGGTTAGGGTTAGGGTTAGGGTTAGGTTAGGTTAGGGTTAGGGTTAGGATATAGGGTCCAATACCGGGGATGAGTCAATGACTGATCCTTCTTATCCTGTATATCTTGGGTTCTATAGGTCATAGATTGTTGAAACTTGGTATATATACTAATTAGTGGGCGGGGAGTTGATTGAACTCAGTTTGGGGGCTCTAGCGCCACCAGGCGTCGAGATACGGTATTGCACTCTACTATATATACATATATATGCAAATATCTGGTTCTCCTATGGTTAAGTTGGACTTGTGTTTTGGATGGGTAGTACTTGGGTTGTACTTGGGTGGAGTTGTGTTGTTATAATTTATGTAAATAATAGGAATTAGGGTTAGGGTTAGGTTAGGTTTTTTTGGGTTTACAACGAACTCTCCCCATCACAATCTCACCAGATTGTGTGGTTTAAAGTAGGGAGTAGGTTAGGGTTAGGGTTAGGATTAGGTTTTTTGGGTTAGGGTTAGGGTTAGGGTTAGAGGTTAGGATATAGGGTCCAATACCGGGGATGAGTCAATGACTGATCCTTCTTATCCTGTATATCTTGGGTTCTATAGGTCATAGATTGTTGAAACTTGGTATATATACTAATTAGTGGGCGGGGAGTTGATTGAACTCAGTTTGGGGGCTCTAGCGCCACCAGGCGTCGAGATACGGTATTGCACTCTACTATATATACATATATATGCAAATATCTGGTTCTCCTATGGTTAAGTTGGACTTGTGTTTTGGATGGGTAGTACTTGGGTTGTACTTGGGTGGAGTTGTGTTGTTATAATTTATGTAAATAATAGGAATTAGGGTTAGGGTTAGGTTAGGTTTTTTTGGGTTTACAACGAACTCTCCCCATCACAATCTCACCAGATTGTGTGGTT